>NC_134800.1:20897030-20907030 GCF_046742065.1 Oratosquilla oratoria
GTAAATAAGAGTATGGGAAACAAGTGAATATTTTGGGGAATGAAAAAGGTATCTTGGGATGAGAGGGAGGGTGGAGGGGTGTGGAGTGTATTCAGGGATGGAATGGGTGGGAATGATTTTATGCCTTTTCCTTTTTGGCTACCTCCCTTGTAATGGAGAAAAAGCCTTGGTATATGTATGTATCTTGGGATGAACACAAAGAGAAGACTGTATGAAGGGGCGATTGTGCTTACAACACTATATAGGGAAGGAGGAATTTTAATGTGTTTGAGATTAAGTATACCAGAAGTATGGTAGGGTTATAGGAATGGATAGAGTGAGAAACGAGGTGAAGCTATGGGGATTGGGAGCTAACAGGCAGGACTGGTAAAAAAATAATAGGATTTGGACAGATGGAAAGAACAAAGTAAAAGAAAGAAAAAAGAAAGAAAAAGAGAGAGGAGAGAAAGGGGAGAGGAGAGATGGAGAGAGAAAGTAATAAGAGTGTGGAAGTTGGAGTCGATTTTTTGAGAGGAATACAAAGTATGGGATGGATAGATGGGGTGAAGGAGGCCTTGGGAACAAGGGGAATGTCTAAAGTAAGGAGGGGAGATGGCCAAAGACATATGTGAATGTAGTGAATGGATGCTAAATTTTATGTAGCCTGTTTTTGAAATTCACAAGTGGATGAGGGGGTGGGGTCACCATGTAATGAAATGGTGGGGAGTAAACTAGCTTTGGCAGTTGGGCTGGGCTGTACAGTTAGTGCAGACTATTTTGCAAACTTTTCAAGTATGCATAACAGTCCTCTTTTTTGGGACCCATGTAGGAGAAAGTGACTAACTGGCAACCTTCAGCCATCCACCAACACAATGGCCAGTCAACATGCGACTGTCCTTCAGTGGATATATATATATATTTTTTTCATGGCGTTTCTTCGTTTTTCCTCAGTGTTTACTAACTTTTGGGGTGTGCCCTGCCCTTTGCATGATGCCTGGAAATTGCACAGCACATGATAACATTGTGAAAGTGGCTGAACTACACAAAGTGGGAAAGGATAATCAAGAAAGAGCCAAGGCAACAGGTGTGACTGAGTGTGCTGTGTCCTAACTCCTAACAAAATGGCACATGGGTGGAGGGGATACCATGCCCCTCCACAAACATGCCAGTGGCAAGGCCCTGAAAATTTCTCTGAAGGTATTAAGGCTTGTAAAAAATCACTTTGACCTTAACCCTTCTACAACTGCAAAGAAAATGAAGGAAAAGAACCCTAAGCTTCTTGGTGACATCTCCATCATGACAATTCAGAAAAATATTCATAAGCAGTTAAATTACTCAAAAGTGAAAGCACACATGAAGCCCCTCATCATTCCGAAACAAGGCACCGATGTGTCCAATTTGCCTAGGATCATAAAGACTGGGACTTTGTTCAGTGGCATAAGGTCCTTTAGGTGTGTAAGTCTCCTACTGCATCAACATGTGACCCATGCACCTGCCCTATCTTATGGTGTGGGGTCCCCTTGGTTATGGGAGTTTGGGGAACCTTGTAATACTCCCTAAGGGCCAGACTGTCAACTATGAGTGCTATATTAACCTTCTGCAGGAGAATTTATGGGGGTGTTTCGCAAAAACTGGGCATGAGATCTTTCAGCAAGTAAGCAATACGATCTGTGCTGAATGTAGATGTGCTGTCTTGCTGCACTGCTTCTGATCTGTGCTGATGTAGATGTGCTGTCTTGCTGCACTGCTTCTGATCTGTGCAATGGATGGGGGTTAAGTATGGGCCTTAGTTTATGAGAAATCATGATAACTGGGAAACAAACATGTTGGATGGGTGAGAGGTGGGTGCGTACCTTATGGGAAAAAGGGTCTTTTGGTATATGTAGGCATATATACATGGGTTCTGGTTGGAGTGCTCTCCCATAGCATTGCCTTCAAATACATACAGACATATAAACACAGCTCAACAGTGCAGTGATACTCCTTTAGACTTCTAATTCAGTGATCTGAGACAGTACCACCCAGGGCTGAAAATTTCGGCACACACCAAGACTTCTCCTTATAAAGGAGGTAGCCAGCCAAAGCATGTAGCCCCCCCTCCGCCATCCAAAATTCGTTCGTTTCCTACTTATATATCAAAGTCCATTCTTGCCTCCCACCCACTACCCTGGTCCAAAAACAATGCAGCAAGACAGCTGACTCCACCATTAACTGCATCAGCCTATCCTCCAACTCAACCATAAGTGCAGTTTCGTCCACAAGCAACCACTGGCTCCCCTCACACTTCACTCCAACTCCAAACCCTTGCCTAGCACCCTCGTGTTTCCCTCCCTCACCACCCTATCCATAGACTGCATGTTGAACAACCATAGTGATGTTATGAAACACTGATGCAGCATCTACTTGACCTCAAACCACTCACTTTCCATTCCCTACCCTCACACAAGCTCTAGTCATAAAGTTTTAAGACTCCATTCGACACTTCCCCATCCTATACAATGGCAACACTTACTGTAATGCCCCATCATATGCCTTCTCTATATATCCACTAAAACCCAAAAGAGATCATTATCCTTTGTGAAGGAGGAGGAGGAAAGGGAGAAGAAGGACAACAACAACAACCTGAGATACTCTACCCACTTTCATTTACATTGTCATTCAGCACACTTTCCCTTCTCTCCACTCAACTCTCCAAACCCTCACTTTTCACTTTCTTCCAAAATATAGTTTCTTTTGAGAATTCTCCCTTAATTCATAAGGAGCTAAGATAATAGGGAAAACAAATGGGTGTGGGATGGGCACATGTCTTGGCTGGCCACTCCCCTTAAAAGGGGGAAAACACCTTTTGCTTCATGTAAAATTTTGTCAACACTAGCCCCACCTCTAGTACTTTTGGCCTACCTCACCTTGTGCTTTGCTTCCACCCAGGTTCTTCTGTACATTTATTTTTTTCCAACACCAATGCCCTTACCTTTTCATCCACCACTCAAAACCACTTCTTTTTCCTTCCCATCCTCCTTATCACACATACCATCTTAGTGCACTACGACACTTTTTCTTTCATGTATACCCATTCTTCCTCTACTTTTGTTTCTATTTTATCCTTCACTACATCCCATACTTCTCAACTTATTATTCTTTTTCTCCCCATTTAACTTGCACACCTACAGTACCACTCTTCCTCCCTCACTTTTCTTCCGCTCTCAATTTCCTTCCTAACAGCTAATAATCAGGCAACCCACTATATTCTTTCCTGAATACATGTACACTCACAATTCTTTCAATCCTACTTTTGGGCACCACTATCTCAACTATCCACCCACCCATCTTAGCCCATTTATAATTGAGTTTGTCTTTTTCTTAAACACTTATAATTTCCTTTTCAACACACATCTCCAACATATCCTCTCTAAAGTTCTTTCTTGCCACTGCATACTTCCCTCCTACTCTATTGGCTTATCTCTTATATCTAGCATATAAATCACACGCCATTTAAATTTCTCACAAAACTCTCTACATACATTAAAATCAATCAAAAACTCTTCCCTCTCCTACTCAAAGATACATACATATATCAATGCCTTTTTCTCCCTTACAAGGAAGGTAGTCAAAGACATAAATCTACTCCCACCCATTTCATCCCCCATACACTCTACTCCCATTCACCATCCCTCCTTCCCTCTTTCCTTGGTTCCTCCTGGATGATGGGTCATCCCTGCATCTCACCCACTTCCCTGGGTCAGAAGAAATGTAGCAAGACACAGCACATCCATAGCAAGGTTGCTTCATTAAATTGGCAACCCCCTCTCTCCATCCCTTCACAAAGACAAGAGGAAATGGGGAGAAATCCCTTCAGGCTGCATCAAAATATCATTCAGATACTCCCTTACCCCATCCCCTCCCTTTCATACATCACAGCACCATCCATACACAACTCAAAGGTACATACATATACCAAAGGCTTTTCCCGCCCTTACAAGGGAGGCAGCCAAAAAACAAAAGGCATAAAACCACTTCCACCCATTCCACCCTTAACATACTTCCCTCCCCTCCACCCTCCCTCTTATCTTCGCACCTCCTGGATGACTGGTCATCCCTGCATCTCACCCACTGCACTGGGTCAGAAGCAGAATCACAAGACAGCATATCCACAACAAGGCCATTTCATTAAATCGGCAACCCCTCTCTCCATCCCCTCATGCACAAAAGGAGATGGGGAAAAATCCCTTCGGACTGCATCAATTTATTTCTCATACATACTCCTTCACCCCCATCCCGCACCCATTCCATCTCATGCATCAGAGCATCATCCATATACAACCATTCTCCATTCATCCCTATCCTCTGTCCTCTCCCATCCTTCCTCAACAGACATTCCCCTTTTTCCCAATGCACCTTTTACCACATCCAAGGTCGACCCCTCATGTTCACTCCTTCCACACCTCTTTTTCTAGTCTTTCTTCGCTCATTCTTTCTGTGTCCAAACCATCCCAATACTCTTTCATCAACCCTATCTCCCAACTCCCTTTCCACCCCCGTTCTCCTCCTCACCTTCTTGTCTCTCACTCTATCCAGGCTAGTAACCCCTATCATACTCCTCAGCCACCTCATCTTGTACACAGTTAAACTCCTCTCTTATGTTCCATGTTTCTGCCCAGTACAGTGCTGTCAGCACAGTCACTCTTTCATACAATCTCCTCTCAGTATCCATTCCCAAATGTCTAATACTCATACTTTTTAATCCACCAAGGCATTTACTCGCTTCTCTCAAGCTACATTCTACCTCCGCCTCTACTCCTCCCTTTCCTGCCACACTCGCACACAAGTACCTAAAACTATCCACTTCCTCCAGTCTCTCCCTTAATACTCACTTTCAGTCTTCTGCCACTTTTTCCCTTTGTCCATCTCATCACCTTACTTTTACCCATATTTATCTTCAACTTCCTTCTTTTGCACACCTTCCCAAACTCTGTCACTAACTTCCTCAATCCCTCCTATGATCCTTCTAGAAATGCAGTGTCATCAGCAAACAACTGGCTTATTATTTTCCCATGCTTCCAGATGTCAGGTATAGTGTTGTGTGAATAGCTGTAGTTTGCAATGTTTGTGATGAATTATGCGAGGCCTGTATGGGCACCTAATCTCAGCAAGACACCTCAACATCCAGACCATACAAAACAAAGCCCTAAAGACAATTACAGGCTGCACAAATACAATACTCACAGACTATCTACACCATGAAACAAAAGTCCTCAAAGATCACCTTGACATGAGAGGCACACAAACACTTGCTGCAGCCTCCACAAACAGCACACTCGCTACACTACATAGCAGAACACACACACACACACACCATGTATATATATATATATATATATATATATATATATATATATATATATATATATATATATATCACAAATACTCTCTTCCTCCACAACCACCAAATACCAACCTCTGTTAACATATTCATAATCATATCACTGCTCCATTAACACAATAAAAGACAACGCATTGCTGCATGCCAGACCCCCTGATCCATCCCTCTGAATCCTCTCACAAATGAAAGGACAGAGTCCACCTGGCCAGACTGCGGTGCGGCCACCCTCCAGCCCTTCTAAGCTACCAGAAGAGGCTGGACGACTACATTGTGGACAACTGCCCGGGATATAACACTTCACCCCATACTATTTTAACACATAATGGAAGACTGCATTAATCACGTACACAAACAACACAACATACATCCTATAAAGGATTTGTGGGAAAACCCCATTCCAGCCGTGGCATTCCTTGGGGAGATGGAATTGCTCGGGCAGTCTAGGGAACGACGACAACAACAACGACAAATTCTTGACTAGTATCCATACCTAGTTCTAAACAGAGTACCATTAGTCACTTTGTTTATTCCTTTATTGGTACATTACTACATACCAAACATTTTTGTCCTATATATGTGAAAAGAATCACATAGATTGTTACGATTAATCCCTCCAGTGCAATTTTTCTTTATATTTCCCAAAAGGAAGATAGCCAAAAAGCTGTCCATTACCACAAATCATTATTTTATACACATGCACATGAATTATCATACGAGTTTCTAAAATCAATCTTAATGGTCTTTCATTATACAATACTTAAATAAGAAAAACAATGTTCCTGTACTTAATTATGTTCCTACAATACATAACAAATTTAACAGCACATACCCTGGGTGTCTTTTCTTTTTTGGGAGTTTCCTTAGACTGGTCCTTCAATTGATCCTCCTTAACAACTGCATGGTTGACAGTTTCCTTTGCAGGTGTGGGCACAACTGACTTCTTCTCAACTGATTTTTTCTCTGGAGGTGCTTCCTCCTTTTTGGCAGTGGAAGTGGTAGTAGGTGTGGGTGTTGGTGTGGGAGTAGACATGGTTGTGGGTTTAACTGGCTCCTTACTTGCTTCTGGCTTTACTGGTGTAGCAGACACTACAGGTTTAGGTTTATCTGCATTGACTTTAACACTAGAGGTGTTTTTGTCACTAACATCACTAACTGGCACTGCAGGCTTGGGTATGGCAGGACCAGATACAGATACGGGCTTTATTTCAACAGAAGATGTCTGTTTGGGTGCAGCAGGAGTCTGAGGCACTGCACTTTTGGCCGGAGCTTTGACAGCTGGCACTCCATTTACACTTGGAGTCGCTGATGCAGGTGCAGCAGGTTTTGTGGATGCTGCTACTGGAGGCAGTTTAGATGTTTCGGCAGGTTTGGTGATTAAGTTTGCATTACTTATGGCTGGTTTGGGCTTCTGGTCCTCAAGGACTTTGGCTGGCATCACACTGGCTGCAGTATTCTGTGCTTTGGGTGCCTCAGAAGGCTTTGCTTCAACTTTAGGAGGTTGAGTGGTCTGCAAGATTGCTGCAGCTGGTGTTGCTGCAAGATGTGATGGTTTCATAGATTCTGTTGAGGGTTTGCTGGTCACAGTTGCTGGGATTGCCTGAGTTGTTGGAATTGTAGATGCAGGAGTAGCAATAGATACTGAAACACTACTCCCAGACAATTGTTTTGTAACACTCACTCCAGAGGTAGGAGTCAATTTGACTGATGTTACAGTAGATGCTGGCGTTACAGGTTTGATTTCTATCTGGGGTTTAGAAAATGGAACTGGTTGTGAGGATGGTAAAAGAGGTTTTGGTGGACCTACATTTGTGGATGGAGTGGGCATAGGTTTCATCTCCACAGGTTTTGGAGTCTGTGTCGGACCAGTTCCACTTGACATGTTTCCAGACCTCTGAATCTGCTGCTGCTGCTGCAGCTGCTGAGTTTGTTGTGGGTGTGTTGTTTGAAGGCCTTTGGGAATAATTGAAATTCCAGCTGGAAGTCCTGGAGGTCCCGGTTTTGGTACAGCAGCAGCTGGTGTATTGGGCTTAGGCTGATTACCAAGTAGAGCCTGGTTAAGAGTTTTCTGCTGCTGCTGCTGTTGTTGTTGTTGCTGTGGCTGTTGCTGTTGTGGCTGTTGTTGCTGCTGCTGCTGCTGTTGTGCCTGCTGCTGCTGTTGCTGTTGTTGTTGCTGCTGCTGCTGCTGTTGTTGCTGTTGCTGCTGCTGTTGCTGTTGTTGCTGCTGTGGTACAGGTAATGTTGGCTTCATAGAAGCTACTCCCTGGACCACCTGCTGGGCAGGCTTGGGTGGCATTGGTCCAGGTGCTCCAGTATGAGCTGGACGTGGGGCCATGGGATAACCTGTCTGAACAGGAGCCTGCTGCATACTCTGGGTTGGATGTGCCATGGGTCTTGGGTTTTGAAGAGGTGTTGTATGTTGTGGAGGCCCAGACAAGTTGTGTGCTGGTGGTGGGTTCATGGTGCCTCCTGTCTTAGGATGCTCCGTGTACCAGTTGTTCCCACCGACACTGTTCGAGTGGCTGTTCCACCTGCAAATAAAGGAAATTGTCAGTACTAATGCAAATTATATTTTAATATATGCACTCAACACAATAACTGTAATAAGAATAAACCATAAACAGTCTATTCCTCCATTACTTCACCATTCTATACCTACATTAGTGGCACAAAAAATGAAGGGCCACTACAATGAATAGATATTTATCAAAAGATTCATATAAAACGTCCCACCCCTAGTCAGTATTGCTCTGCACTTGTGTGCAATTAACAACTCCTGGGCCATATTTCTAAATGTACAACTCATTCACCACATTTTACTGGTCCTATTAATACAATGTAGGGTACAATCTTCACTATGTTTATGTTGTGACCTCAGTTCTGATCAGGAATCAAAGATATTAAGAATGCCAATCAAATAGAGCAGTTGCATTTAACTCCTCTTCCTCTGGGTTGGATATGCCTATTTCCACTTTCTTTTTCTCTCTACTTTTCCACATTCCTTTCTCCACACTTTGTTAACATTTAGCATACAAAACAATAACCGAAGTTGTAATAGAAGCCCAAGTGTTTCTTCTATAATTTAGTGAAGACATATGTACCTGTTAAAACTGATTACGACCATGCTACCTATATTGCTGATACCTGAATTGGAAAATGAAGCAAATTGGGAGTTTGAGTGATGATGGTAGTGAAGATAAACCATACAATAAAACTGAGTTAGGGTAGGACTCGGTAATATAATCAATGATTATATCTATGGGAAAATTTACACAAGATTACAAGGTAGTATATGTCATCCCTGAGACAAGGGCAAAGAATGGAACTGAATATCATAAGATGATGTTGTACATAACTTTTCATAATAGATTAATATGGAAAGTAAAACAATTTTATTGGATAATTTATCCATGTATCTTGCATTCTAATCATATCTCAAGACTCAAGACTGCCCTTCCCATGGTTGGACTTTTTCCCAGTGTCAAAAACTATATCATTGCCTATGAACACCCAAGTATGTCAAACATTAGCTATTGCAATAGTGTCAAATGCTAGCAGTTAGATATTGCTATCTACATAATATAATCATTGAAACCTTTCAAGGGGATTGATACATGTGCATCCACCATGGCAAGACCCACTATGGTCCTTGTAAAATTTGTAATAAACAAATACTGTACAGGGGGCAAGTATTCCTACATGAATACATGTGGGTTAACTTGGTGGCATATAGGACAAAACACACCTACAATTGAAAAACAAATTCCAATCAGCTGCAAGCCTAAATTCACCCCACTTGTATCTGTGTAGGAATACAGGTTAGGAAGGTTAATGGAGCTTAATCAAATTCCAATACTTGTCATTTGTGCACGTGTACCAGGACTGTGTGCTCTTGGCAGGGCAGATGCACATGCCTCGGTCCCCTGGCTGAACTGGAAGGAATTCCTAAGGAATAAAGGAATACATTTACAAGGATAGGGTGTCAGAATGGATATAGAGTACTGTATACAGTATCAGCAACTGCTGTCTTGAGTTACACCTGCAATCCTACATCCCCAAAGTGGCTAGTAATGATTCTTGGGCCCTACCATTGGTCTCTCTAGGAAGGAAATTTGGACAGTGTGAACTTCTGTCAACAGTTGAAAGCAAGGTGAGCAGTCACCATCTGTCAGTTTTTATTATATGATAAGGTGAAAGAATTACAGCTAAAGTTGTGACAGATCTTTTGCCTGGTCTGGGGTGGATGGGGGTTCAGTGTTAGCCCCTGGGGACCTCAAGATGGAGGTGAATGGGTTAAAAGGTTTTGAAAATGGATAGCGAGTTGATTATTCTCTCAAATGTCAACCCTTAGCATACGACGACGCTGATGTCAGGGTCATAGGGCACGAGAGGGTATAGGAGGATACCAGCATTGGAATCCAAATTACATTTATTTTGTAGTTACAGCTGAGTGACACCCCCATATTCCATATTTTGTGAACAGGCTTGATCAAGTTTTCTGTGGTTATCAACATTCAGGGTGGAAGAGAATAAGTATTACAGCTGTAATTTTATATTTCATAAAGTGTGTATAGTGATGCATCACTGAATCATCACACATCAGTCATGCCTAATGTGTGCACGAATATTTTACTTGTATTGAAG
>NC_134800.1:20912030-20917154 GCF_046742065.1 Oratosquilla oratoria
CAAACACATACATACAGTATACTATGACATCTATAGCTAATATGGAACTAAACATCCTTGGTCACCCTCCACCACCTAATGAGCAAGCAAATTAGGACAGGGTGCATCTAAGCAGTTTACTATGCCCATCACAAAACACAAATCAGAACAACTTGCTTTAAGCAACATAAGAAGCCCACACCACCTGGATGCCACACAGTTATATCTTCACAGACTGCAGACACAAATAACATATCTGGATTGATCTTTGGTGCTGCAAGGACCCTGTAAGGGTGATCAGTTTCTTCATATCTGAAGTGTTATGACTAATTGTGCACAGATAAACAACAGCAGCACACAGCAATAACAACCAACCAAATATAAGTGATCCAAATACTAACACCCATGCCCCCACCTTTTCCCAATTTCAAACATTATATCATTCACCCTGATATCAAAACTAAGGCAAACCCTATTACCACACATCCTTTTTTTGTTAGCATGCCCTCCCAAAAAGTCTGATATGCTACGCCCTTGTTGTTCAACCACAATAACAAAAGGAGAACCACAGAACTTGCGGGACACTATAATAACTGCAGTGTAAATGAAAACTGGTGAAACTAATAGTATACAATTCTTTATTAATACTACTTCCACAAGGGAAATAAGAAAGGGGGGAGGGGCTCACACCAAATACAGCTAATTAGTGTGGACACGGTTCAGTTTAAAAGTACTATCCATTAAAAAAAAATATGCTCTCATTACTAAGGAACTATGAAAATGAATGAAGCGAAAGTTTATATAATAACATTTGTTTAGGATAATTTGTGGTATGAAATAATTTAGGATACTGCAGTTCCAATATTATGGGGATGGGAGACATCAATATGGAGAGAGAATACAGTAATCCAGTAAACAAATACAGGCTATTCAAAATATTGAACAAACTGATGTTGGATAAATACATATGATCTTCCTAAGCAATTTACTAAGCCATAATTCCACACAAAACATTAGTGCTCAGCTTTTTACTCAATCAAACTTAGTATAAACAACTTTGTACACTGAACTACAGCAAAATGTGCATTCCTCATTGTTCTAAAGCCCATCTTCACCTTGTTCTAAAGCCCATCTTCACCTAAGTCAATGATGCATGCAGCAAGTTACAGTATATGCATACACAAGAACAGAAATGCTTGAGTAGAGGATCTGGTAATGGAATTCAATCTGTTTGTATATGCAACGTGCTCTAGGTTCATATATAAATAATAAATATGGTTTGAACTAGAAACCTATTGCCTCACAGTGGCTGGCAAGTTCTAAGGCCCTTCCATGGATTTATCTGAATACTAAAAGTATGATTTTATAAAATATTCTGTTTTTGTAAATTTTGTCTAGTTTCGCCGACATCCCCAAACAAACAAACAAACATACAAATGAAAGCAAAGTTTGGCTGATGGAGACCAACAAAACCCCACTCTTCCTGAACATCAAAGAAAAAATAAAATAAAATAAAATAAAATAAAAAATACATAAACGAGTCTAATACCTTCCCTTCAATTGCACACTACAATTTCATGAGTCTTCCATGTATCTACCCTGACATGCCCATTTATGTCTAGATGAAGACAGGATGTACCTCTTTGGCAGAGATATCTTGCCCACCCCTTGAGTCAAGATTCCAAAACAGTGTGCCATGGAAATTTGGCAACTCAAGATATGTTGTCGGTTTTCATATACCCACTTGTTTTTTCAAAACAAAGTTCTAATAGAAAAAAAAAAAAAAAAGCAAGCTACAGGTAATGTTTTAGTCTTTCCTTTCACTATATTCTTTTGCAATATCAAAGCCTATTACAAACCCATGATCATTAAAGGGAGGCAATGTACCGGCACATTATATTTTTGTCAAACGAAAAGTTTAGAAAACCACTGCCCTAGGATATCTATGGCTCACTACCAATGCTGTCCATACTTGTTGCTGGATGCAACCATTTATAATGATTTACATTAACCATCAAGAACACAATAAAAAATAGTTCCTAGCTACATAGAATAACATGAAGCAGACAAATGGTGAAATACCTTAATAGATGGAAGTCCTACCCAAGACTGATTTTGAACAAAAATCCTGGATTCCTTCTACAAGGTTACTAATAAGTATACCATTTCACTATCACTCACTCCACTGCAACACATACTTCCATTTTCATTACATATACTGTAACTGTACATCCTTTTTCAGTCTCATAAGTATCATTAGTGCTCACAGAAATTTAATGAATTAAAAGATATACTTTTAAATACACAAGTGAAGACACTTTTACTAAATCTTGCAATTATATCAATGCTCTACATTTCAAAAAATGACAATTAAATGCACCTTCACCAAATACATACTACCTGTGATCCCTTATGAATAGCATAATTTCCCCTTTATCTGTAACATATTACTGAAGAACTGTAAAACTAGTTGCCCACTTCAAGTTTTCCAAGCTAGTATTGTTATCCTGACCATAGCTACTGAGATATGCTTCCATATCTTATGGGAATTCATAAACACATGTTACACCACCTGAGGCACCTGAACCACTACCTTTTTTTTTTCCTGCCACCACCCTGCCCTCCAAATTTCAAGGACAACAACAATGTATATGGCTAAGTGATGAACGTCATGAGATATAAGCTTGTTTGAACGAAATCCCCGATTCAAGCAAGCATTCTGCTCAAGCTTTTAACACGCGTAACACTATCATTACAATACCATTCACCGAGGCAAGAATTAGGAGAGGTCCTTCAACTCTATCAACCAAAACACATCTCAGATTCGGGTTTGAAGCGAACGTGCTAAACCATAGAAGGTGAGCGAAAACTCCAAGTTGACTTTACACCCGAAAGGTCTGCTCTACTCGCTTGTCGCCCACAACAAAGCACCAACGATAATTCACTTCCAGGTTCTAACAACTCAACCGCTCTCATACCCGTTCCGTGAGCCAACTCTGCACACTCTACCACATGACCGAAGCAATTACACCAAAGACGCACTGTTGTACATTAAATGAAAGCTAAACCTTTGCTCTTATATCAGCAACATAACCTAAGCCTAACGAATCACCAAGCGTGTGTAAATAAAAGCCGCTTTGGTGCAAACCTACTGATTCCGCTTGCTCGCCTCAGCTCTTAAACCAATCTATACCTTACCTGAAGGGAGTTATAGGTACACAATGCTTCAGGGACAACTCTGACTTACGTAAGATATAATTCCAATGCAAAATAAGTGATGAAAAAGGGATTTGTCAGACGGGATCAATGGGCGAGATGTCCCAGTATGGCATCTAGTTAGTACTGTTCGACGCCACCAGAGGTCCTCGCAGACTCCCAGCATGCACCGCGACCCCCACGCTCTCTTCTCTGCAATATCCTATGAGATGTCTTGCGTCATTTATAGAGGACTTTGCGATGAACTAATATAAGTGATGACGGTACATATCATCTCACAATAACACTCGTGTGAGTTTTAGCTAACATTCTTATATACTACCAGCAAATCGACAAATCTTGCAATATGTGGAAGCCCGTACACGTATAATGGTCACGGCGGAAGAAAGTTAGCGAGTATTGTTTTTGTGGATATTTTTTACGTTACTTTCATTAAATCTTCATTGATCATTTGTCCTGCATATTGAAGAATTTGGGGTGATATAAATAAAAACAAGTATTTTTTGTTGCATTGGCATATATTTTCATAATTACATTCTTTTATATTTTTCACTTTGACTCACTTGTAACGCTAACTCTAAATGGCTGCAAATTACTTCTGAGGACAAGGTGTCTTTTGAGAACTTCGATTTGCCCGAGAATACGCGCGAAAATAAAGCGCATCGTCTGCATTTATTTAGAGCGCAGTATTTCCTGTGCCTTTAGCACTACAATTCGTCAAAACACTCTTATGTTGATGATGAACGCAACAAATGGAATTTTTTTACAATCTGGTTTCACCAGCAAATTGTGGTTTCAAGAAGGCGACGTATGGGCGCAGAAGATGACTTAGCAGAGTTGGGATCCCGCCTACAAAATAGTGGCAGACAGACAACCTGTAGGAGTCGGGTCAGTACAATTATAGACTTATTACCTTCTAGCAGTAGGATAAATAATATCGAGTTGCCAATCAACACCTTTGTAGGATTTCCTAGATGTTCGCCTATGAACAAAGCAGGTATTCGTAAATTACTAAGTCGAAGCCAGCCACAATGCACTGCCTAATAATGTACCAGTGTATTCAATAAACTTTCATTCAACGATCGATAAAAAAATATTTCTGTGAGGAGGGGTTCATTTGAACGCAATCCACGCCCCCTTCCAATTACATTCCAACGCTCCCAACTCACCCGGCTACACAGAGGGTTAGCGAATTCAATTATATTCTCGATGTGTTCCATGGTGTTATGCATGCATCGGGTATCCCCTAAACTAGTTGAAATTTAGTAACGCAATTAAAAACTACAAAAAAATGTTACGTGGCATCAACGTCGGCATTGTTGATAAAGAATCACGAAGAAAACGGACCTCCGACATTACACCCACTCTCGCCAAGAGGAAGGAGGTAGTGACAGCCAGATGTTGAACTTGCAGCACGCCCCAAACACCCTTCAGTTGCCCAGATAGCCTAAGAATGCATCCGTTACCTTGCATATCTTATCGTACACACTAATACAACACTAAGTAGACCTCACAGTTAAGCCTGCCTCAGTGATTCTTCACGACAATTTCCACAGAATTTAGTTTGTTATTTTTCTGTATTTCAATACTGGTCCTTTATAGCCACCTCGATGTCTAAAGAATCTTTCACCGAAAGTCCACTCTCCATGCATCAGCAAAGCATCCTAACAGACTCATGCCTGACCCCCACCGCCATCCCCACCCCAACCCCCTGCCAACTCCCACCCCCTTCCCGCCACACCCGCACTCCATCCTATGGATTGCAAAACGCCGCAAAATGTACGACGACTCTTAGCACCCGAAGAGCAAAGGAACCCACTTCTGTGAGTAGAGTGTTTTAAACAATAGTCACCCGATGAAGGGATACATAGGTAAAGTTGCCTCGACGGCACGGCATAGAAAATGGGCGATTGCATAAGTACTGTGAGA
>NC_134800.1:20917654-20922654 GCF_046742065.1 Oratosquilla oratoria
ATGATCTTCCTAAGCAATTTACTAAGCCATAATTCCACACAAAACATAAGTAGCTCAGCTTTTTTACTCAATCAAACTTAGTATAAACCAACTTTGTACACTGAACTACAGCAAAATAGTGCATTCCTCATTGTTCCTAAAGCCCATCTTCACCTTGTTCTAAAGCCCATCTTCACCTAAGTCAATGATGCATGCAGCAAGTTACAGTATATGCATACACAAGAACAGAAATGCTTGAGTAGCAGGATCTGGTAATGGAATTCAATCTGTTTGTATATGCAACGTGCTCTAGGTTCATAAATAAAATAATAAATATGGTTTGAACTAAGAAAACCTATTGCCATCACAGTTGCTTGCAAGTTCTAAAGGAAGGCCCTTCCCATGTATTTTATCTGAATACTAAAAGTAATGATTTTATAAAATATTCTGTTTTTGTAAATCTTGTCTAGTTTCTCTCAATCCGACAACCCCAAACAAAAAAACAAACACAACATACAAATGAAATCAAAGTTTTGGCTGATGGAGACCAACAAAAACCCCACTCTTCCTGAACAACAAAGAAAAAAAAAAATAATAATAAAAAAATAAAATAAAAAATACATAAACGAGTGTCTAAAACCTTCCCTTAATCGTGCACACTACAATTTCATGAGTCTTCCTTGTATCTACCCTGACATGCCCATTTATGTCTAGATGAAGACAGGATGTACCTCTTTGGCAGAGATATCTTGCCCTCCCGCTTGAGTCAAGAGATCCAAAACAGTGTGCCATGGAAATTTGGCAACTCGAAGAAATTTTTGTCGGTTTTCATATACCCACTTGTTTTTTCAAAACAAAGTTCCTAATAGAAAAAAAAAAAAAAAAAAAAAAAAAAAAAAATGCTAACAGGTAATGTTTTAGTCTTTCCTTTCACTAAAATTCTTTTGCAAAATCAAATAGCCTATCACAAACCCATGATCAATAACGGGAGGCAATGTACCGGCACATTATTTTATTGTCAAAACGACAAAGTTATAGAAAACCACTGCCCATAGGATAATCTAAGGCTCACCTACCAATGCGGTCCATACGTGATGCTGGATGACAAAACATTTATAATGAATTTACATTAACCATCAAGCAACACAATAAAAAAATAGTTTCCTAGCTACAAAGAATAACATGAAGCAGACAAATGGTTAAATACCTTAATAGATGGAAAGTCCTACACCAAGACTGAATTTTGAACAAAATCCCTGGATTCCTTCTACAAGGTTACAAAATAAGTATAGCCATTTCACTATCACTCACTCCACTGCAACACATACTTCCATTTTCATTACAATATAACTGTAAACTGTACATCCTTTTTTCAAGTCTCCTAAGTATCATTAGTGCTCACAAGACATTTAATGAATTTAAAACGATATACTTTTAAATACAACAAGTGAAGACACTTTTACTAAATCCTAGGCAAAATTATATCAATGCTCTACATTTCAAAAAATGACAATTAAATGCACCATCACCAAATACATACATGATACTACCTGTTGGTCCCTTATGAATAGCATAATTTCCCCTTTATCTGTAACATATTACTGAAGAACTGTAAAAACTAGTTGCCCACTTCACGTTTTCCAAAGCTAGTATTGTTTTCCCTCTGACCATAGCTACACTGTAGATATGCTTCCAAAACTTATTGGAATTCAAAAACACATGTTTACACCACCTGAGGCACCTGAACCACTACCATTTTTATTTTCCTGTGCCGGGACAGCCGCGATGGGGGGGGTCCGGCTCCACGGATGAGTAGCAATGTGCGCGACCCGGCCACGCGAATATCAAGGAGTCTGAGTGTGGCGTGCGGGGGGAGAGTGGGAGGTGAGTTGGTTCACACATCGACAGCAACACCAGTGTATATGGAACACACAGGGAAGAGGGGGTTGGGGTGGGGTTACAGGTCTATGTGTTTAGAAGGGCGAAATTCGCGTGGTCTAACCGAGTGTCTTACTCTGAGCAAGCATTCTGCTCAAGCTTTTTAACACGCGTAACACTATCATTACAAAACCTGATTCACCGAGGCAAGAAATAGGAGAGGTCCTTCAACTCTAACAACAAAACACATCTCAGATTCGGGTTTGAAGCGAACGTGCTAAACCAGATTAGAAGGTGAGCGAAAACACGCTCCAAGTTGACTTTACACCCGAAAGGTCTGCTCTAACTCGCTTGGTCTGCCGCACAACAAAGCACCAACGATAATTCCACCTTCCAGGTTCTAACAACTCAAACCGCTCTCATACCCGTTCCCCGTGAGCCAATCTCTGCACACTCTACCACATGACCGAAGCAATTACACCAAAGACGCACTTGTTGTAACATTAAATGAAAGCTAAACCTTTTGCTCATTATATCAGCAAACATAACCTAAGCCTAACGAGATCACCAATAGGCGTGTGTAAATAAAAGCGCGGTTTTTTTTTTGTTTTATTTTTGGTGCAAACCTACTGATCCTTTCCGCTTGGCCTCGCCTCAGCTCTTAAACCAATCTATACCCTTACCTGAAGGGAGTTATAGGTACCACAATGCTTCAGGGACAACTCCTGACTTACGTAAGATATAATTCCAATGCAAAATAAGTGATGAAAAAGGAATATTGTCAGACGGGATCAATGGGCGAGATGTCCCAGTATGGGCATCCTAGTTTAGTATCTGTTTCGACGCCACCAGAGGTCCTCGCAGACTCCCAGCATGCCACCGCGACCCCCACGCTCTCTTCTTCTGCAATATCCTATGAAGATGTCTTGCGTCAATTTATAGAGGGACTTTGCGCATGAAACTAATATAAGTGATGACGGTACATGATCAACTCACCAATAACACTCGTGTGCAGTTTTAGCTAACATTCTTATATACTACCAGCAAATCGACAAATCTTGCAATATGTGGAAGCCCGTACACGTATAATGGTCACGGCGGAAAGCAAAGTTGAGCGAGTATTGTTTTTGTGGAATAATTTTTTACGTTACTTTTCATTAAATCTTCAATTGATCATTTGTCCTTGCATATTGAAGAATTCGGGGTGATATACCATAAAAACACAGTATTTTCTTGTTGCCATTGGCATATATATTTCTATAATTAACATTCTTTATATTTTTCACTTTGACTCACTTGTAACGCTAAACTCTAAAATGGCTGCAAAAATTTACTTCTGAGGACAAGGTGTCTTTTGAGAACTTCGATTTGCGCCGAGAATACGCGACGAAAAATAAAGCGCATCGTCTGCATTTATTTAGAGCTGCAGTATTTCCTGTGCCTTTAGCACTACAATTCGTCAAAACACTCCTTATGTTGACTGATGAACGCAAACAAATGGAAATTTTTTATACAATCAGGTTTCACCAGCAAATTGTGGTTTCAAAGAAGGCGACGTATGGGCGGCAAGAAGATGACTTAGCAGAGTTGGGATCCCGCCTTACAAAATAGTGGCAGACAGACAAACCTGTAGGAGTCGGGACAGTACAATTATAGACTTATTACCTTCTAGACAGCTAGGATTAAATAATATCGAGGTTGCCCAATCAACAACCTTTGTAGGATTTCCAAGATGTTCGCTACTAAGAACAAAGCAGGTATTCGTAAATTACTAAGGCTCGAAGCCAGCCACAATGCACTGCCTAATAATGTACCAGTGTATTCAATAAAACTTTCACTCAACGATCGATAAAAAAAATATTTCTGTGAGGAGGGGTTCATTTGAAACGCAATCCACGCCCCCTTCCAATTTAACATTCCAACGCTCCCAACTCCACCCGGCTAACACGAGAGGGATAGGCGAATTCAATTATAAATTCTCGATGTGTATCCATGGTGTTATGCATGCATCGGGTATCCCCTAAACTAGTTGAAATTTAGTAACGCAATTATTAAAAAACTACAAAAAAATGTTACGTGTCATCAACGTCGGCATTGTTGATAAAAGAATCACGAAGAAAACGGACCTCCGACGATTAACACCCACTCTCGCCAAGAGGAAGGAGGTAGTGACCAGCCAGGAGATGGTTGAAACTTGCAGCACGCCCCAAACAACCCCTTCAGTTTGCCCCAGATAGCCTAAGAATGCATCCGTTACCTTGCCATATCTTATCGTGCACACTAATACAACACTAAGTAGACCTCACAGTTTAAGCCAGCCTCAGTGATTCTTCACGACAATTTCCCACAGAATTTTAGTTTGTTTATTTTTCTGTATTTTCAATAACTGGTCCTTTATAGCCACCTCGATGGTCTAAATGAATCTTTCACCGAAAAGTCCACTCTCCATGCATCAGCAACATGTGCATCCTAACAGGAACTCATGCCTGACCCCCACCGCCATCCCCACCCCAACCCCCTGCCAACTCCCACCCCCTTCCCGCCACACCCGCACTCCATCCTATGGATTGCAAAACGCCGCAAAATGTACGACGACTCTTAGCACCCGAAGAGCAAAGGAACCCACTTCTGTGAGTAGAGTGTTTTAAACAATAGTCACCCGATGAAGGGATACATAGGTAAAGTTGCCTCGACGGCACGGCATAGAAAATGGGCGATTGCATAAGTACTGTGAGAGTCGGAGGGTAAGGGAGGGAGGAGGTGGTGGAGGAGAATGCGGAAAGGAGAGACCCTGATGACGTGAGGAGGAAGAGGAAGGAGAAGGAAAGATGGTAAAGAGGAAGCGGGAGTGATGTAATGGCGAAGGAAAGAGTGGGGCTGGAGGAAACCTTGAATAACGAGAAACGCTGTCTTGTGAAAGAAACGAAATTATTTGGACCACGTACATGTAAACAAACACACGTGAGTAAGACGTCGATCTACGAAACTTTTTCTGGGAATTGTTTTTCAGGTACACAGGTTGGGGACAGAGTGAGTCTGCTTCATAACTGTACTGTGACAAATTATGCGAAATAAATACGCAACATTCTGTGTATGAAGTAGAATTTTGGAACTTTGAATCCAAGGCTCGTCTTCTGAAAAAA
>NC_134800.1:20945154-20955154 GCF_046742065.1 Oratosquilla oratoria
TCCATACATGTATACATACATATACATACATACATACATATACATATATATATACATACATATACATACATATAATATATATATATTATATACATATATGTATATGCCTGTGTTTTAGAGAAAGTGAAACAGGATGCATATGATAGTCTGTGGGTAGAATCAACCCAAACTGATGGACAAAAAATTAATGTAGGTATAATGTAGAGGCCAAAACATTATGAGACGACTCAATAACTGTCTAATTTCTACATCCGGGACTTATTGATAATGAGTGATTTCAATTTTACTGACATTGATTGGATGATCCTTGAACATGGCCAGATAGGTAGTCGCTTTATAGATTTTCTAGGTGACAGTTACTTAGTTCAGCATGTAATAGCCCTCAGGACATTGAAACTTACTCGATCTATTGATCGTTAGCCGGGAAAGCATGATAACCGATGTAGAAATTGGTGAAACTATTGCAAGTAGCGATCACAACTTAGATTCAAACTGCTTTTTTTTTTTTTTTTTTTTTTTTTTTTTTTTTTTTTTTTTTTAAGAATAGACCATTGTTTCTAAAATACCTACTTTCAGTAAAGCTCAGTTCGTAGGACTACGTCAGGAGCTTCAGCTAACAGATTAGGAGACAAAATTAAGCGAAACAACTGTAGAGATATGGGAAATTTTTAAAATATGCTTACCAAGATGATTCATACTTGCATCCCGTTTAAGGAAAGACCCCCCCCTCCCCAATCAGGTTTGCCCAAAATGGCTTGGGAAAGAAACTTAAAAAAGTATTGCTAAAATGAGATAAGAAATACAAGTGCTCGGGTACACTTAATGACTATAAAAGTTATGTAATAATACAGAGATTAAAAAAAAATAATAATAAATAAATAAAAGCGACAATACGAAATGAATATCGCTGATAAATCCAAAGAGAATACCAAAGAATTCTATAGTTACATTAGAGATAAAAAGGTTATTAGGAATCATATTGACGCACTATTATCTACTGACGGTCAACTTCAATATTCAAATGAAGAAATGTGTGATATTTTAAACTATTTTAGCTCAGTATTCGTAAACGAAAGACCTCAAAGTGAACTCCAAACTTAAACCTGTGAAAAATCTAGGGTGAACTTACTT
Source organism: Oratosquilla oratoria (assembly GCF_046742065.1). Lineage (NCBI taxonomy): Eukaryota > Metazoa > Arthropoda > Malacostraca > Stomatopoda > Squillidae > Oratosquilla > Oratosquilla oratoria. The sequence goes on from NC_134800.1 coordinate 20,946,286, forward strand.
ATGCTGTTTCCGTATGGTCACCGAATTGACAGATTGGTAAAGGTACAACGGCGAGCCACAAAACTGATTCCAAATATCAAAAATATATCATATGAAAATCGACTAAAACACATGAATCTGTTTTCCCTAGAAAAGCGTAGATTTAAAGGTGACTTCATACAGGTCTTTAAGATTCTAAAGGGAATTGACAACATCAAAAGTGAAAAAAAATTCACACTAAATGAGAATCCGACAAGAAACAATGGTCTCAAACTGTCAAGAAATATATTCAATTTGGAAGTAGGTAGCAACAAATTCGCCAACCGTGGTTAATGAATGGAATAAACTCACTGCAGAGGCAGTGCAATGTAGTTCAGTTCGAATCTTTAAGATTCGTTTAGATAAACACCTAAGCAAGATGCTGTAATGACTACCATTCATTTTATATTATGTTTATTTGTTTGTTATTTTTTGTTTGTATTTTCTTGATTTTCATTTATTATTAGTTATCTGTCAATTTATTATCATTTACCATTTACCTGCTTATTATTTAACTATACCTATGCGTTTATCTATTATTATCTACATTATATTTACAAAACTATCGGTACTTAACTGTGTCCTACTAGTGATACTTTCCACGTCTCCATTAACGTACGGGCAGGTGGGCTTCAGGTTAGCTAATGACGTAAATCCCACCGCTGCCACCAAATATGGAGGGACGAGATGTATAGTATGCCTTCATGAATAGTGTCCAATTCCCAGCACTACGGGTGAGAATGACATTTTAAATATATCTGTACCATGTTGACTGGGAAATCCTACGTTAATTCGGATTGTTTTGATTAGTAATCCCAAGATGGTTATCGTGCTTCACTGCCACCATCCAAATCACAAATCACAAATCTAAATGTATATATATTAGAAAACGTGGTAGCTCAAGACCAACACGATTTTATCCCCCCCCCCCTTATTAGGCCGTTTTGTGTTGAGTTATATTTGCGAGATCAAAGTTAAAGGGAATTAAAGAAAATTTCAAGTTTACATCAAGTTGGTTTACTGATCTGAGACGATATTTTGATTCTTATCCACACTTAAAACATATATTCCCTCCTTAATCTGTACTCAATGCAATATAAATATGATATGAATAATACACAATTACATACATAGCAAACACAGGCGTGGGGGTAGATATATAACGCTTCCCCACCGTACATGAATATTCGTCTCTCTTCCCTGGAGTTTCCTATTCAATTACAAGTACATACTGATTCAAACTGCTCAAAATTAATCAAAATCCTTACTCTGGATTAACAGTAATTCACGAAATATAGTGGTAGCATAGGGGGTAATGATTTAACGTCCTCAATGGCGCGAGTAGAACATGTGGGTATTACGTCTATAACCCTCCGGCCACCTTTGTAAACATCACACTACATCTAATAATGTATCCTAATAATCCATCTAATAATCTAACCACATAATTTTATCACTGGGAGGGGACTTTGCCACAATCCCTTTCTATGATTTTTATATAGATTCGTCCAACCGAATACACAGGATTCTTACGATTACTATGCATCTCGCTTCTAGTGTAATGATGAGTTTATTTAGCGTCCCTATCCCATCTGTCGAGAGGGGGAACCTAATATAGAATGCTAATACATATAAAGGTTATTAACTACTATCTCAATATTTTCCATAATTTCAAATGATATTTCACTAAACCACTTGAACATGCCTGTCGAGAGGAGGAATCTAATGTAAAATGACTACTCGAGTGATATCCGCCGGGTGCCCACGATTATGTTCGTATCCCTTGACGAAAGTCCCGTCTAACAGTTCGTTATACAAGTCAAGGTTCCGCTACTTCGTGTCGTGATGGAACATGTGCTAAAAATCCTAAAAATATGTCTCTAATGAAATCCTGGTTTGGAGGGTGGGAATTTTTCTAACTTTAAGGTTCCTAATCGGTTCTTACATACGAATACGTCCTCATGACGTAATAGAGGGGTGGAGTGAGAGATGTGATGTCCCCCAAATGCCTATTCGCGATTAGTCACGTAGACCTTCGGGAAAAAAAATAATAATACTCAAATCCCTGGCCTTCCAGTTGTGTTGCTGTTGTACTCATAGAGCGGCATACGCGTCAAAAACAGTTGTTTGGCTGATAGGACATCCTATAGAGTCCCTTAAAGATATCCAACTTCCATCTAAGGAAGAAACAACGGTGTTGTTCATGAACTACAAGATCAACAAAAAGCAACAGGTGAAACAAATACTTTGTTGCTAGAGATGTTATGTGAATGGAATTTGATAAGACAAATTTCCAAACAACTGCAGATGACCCTAGCATTGCAGAGAAAATCTCAGATGCAGAATAAATTATTAGATTTGCTCAAAATCAGCTTAATCAGCAGCAGCCCCGTGATGATTACAATGAATTGCTCGAGCTAACGCAAAATTTCCTCGGTAGTATCCCGAAATCAGGAATCAGCTTTAAAGCACACGGAGCTTATCACAGAACAAGATGGATGGCCAAGCTAATTTACTGCTTTAAAATCTGGATGATTAAGACAGAGTTCAAACTGACTGAAAAAAGAGGAATGAGGACTGAGTTTTTTTTTCTTTTTCATTTGCAATATACATCAGATCATGGTTTACGGGGACCGTAGCTTCATGCGCCCCCCCCCCCATCCGTTCAGATTTGCATTTTATGTCTACAGCTCTACAAGCAAAAGGATGACAAAATTGCAAGTGATGCACTGAATAAAAAATTGAGACATTTGTGGTACCTCTGAGGAGCTTGTAGCACTCGCGTTTTTTTTTTTTTATTCAGCTATTTAATATGACAAATTAAATTAAGCGCGCTTTACAAAAACCAGTAGACTCAAAAACAAGCAAACGAACATTAATGAATCCTGAATCTGTTGAACAAAAACAACTGCAGCATTTTGTTATTGAAAACAAAAAGAATATTTGAAATCCTAGGGTTGCCTTGCACATTTCTTGAAAAAGATGCTGAAGAATGGAATGATAATGAGAGTTATGTGAATGCAAGAGACATCGTATATGGGCTCAAAGTAGTAAACGACACTGCAGAAAGAGGTGTACGATTGATAGAATATAAACTGATAACCTATGATGAAGAGCAGAAGTAATACCTTTTGCAAGTTGTGAAAAGTTACAAACAAAGAAAACAATACTCTTGCTTCACAAGAAAAGTTAGACTCATGGAAGTGGTTATATGTCTACTGGGGAAACTTACACTTAAAAAAAAAGTTAACGAGCTATATGCTGTACCTGAGGGGTGGTGCGGAAACCAGCGTGCCTATGATTTACTATTTAATGAGCCCACTACTAGTACAGAATGTCACAGTTTTATCCCGAAGAATGTAGATTGAGAGAAGCAAGTAAATGCCTTGGGGGATTAAAAAGTGTAACGAGAATTAGACATTTGGGAATGGATGCTAAGAGGAGATTGTATGAAGGAGTGATTGTGCCGACAGCATTACATGGGGCAGAAACATGGAACATAAGAGAGGAAGAGAGGAGTTTGAATGTGCTTGAGATGAGGTTCCTGAGAAGTATGATATGGGTTATCAGGCTGGATAGAGTGAGGAGGAGAATGGGGATGGAAAGGGAGTTGGGATTGATGAAAGAGTATTGGGATGGTTTGGACACATGGAAAGAACGAGTGAAGAAATATTAGTAAAAGACGTGTGGAAGGCAGAGGTGGAAAGAGTGAAAACGAGGGGGGCGACCAAGAATGAGATGGATGGATGGGGTAACAGGTGTCTTGGGAAAGAGGGAAATGTCTGTTGAGGAAGGACGGGAGAGGACAGAAGATAGGGGTGAATGGAGAATGGTTGTGTATGGATGATGCTGTGATGCATGGGGGGAGTGGGTGGGGGATGGGGGTGAGGGAGTACGTGTGAAAAAAAATCATTTGACGCACCCCGAAGGAATTACTCCCCGTCTTCTCTTTTTCTAGGCGAGGGGACGGAGAGGGGGGGGGGGTTGCCGATTTAATGAAGCGGCCTTGATGTGGATGTGCTGTGCCTTGCAACATTGCTTCTGACCCAGGGCAGTGGGCAAGATGCAGAGATGACCTGTCATACAGGAGGAGCCAAGATAAGAGGGAGGGAGGGGGGTGAATGGGAGTGCAGTGTGTGAGGATGGAATGGGAAGCGGATTTTATGCCCCCCCCCTTTTTTTGGGGGGGGTACCTCCCTCGTAAGAATGTATCTAAACAACTCCAGCCAAAAAAAAAAAAAACTGAGCGCAAATTGAGATATACTTCCTTTTCAAAGCTTGGTAGCAACCTTTAATTTTATTATTATTATTTTAATCTCAACATACAATGGTTTCTTTAAAATGTGAATGACCAAAAGAGGGTTAAAATCACGAAGAGTAGGGTTAGTCCTGAATTATCCATTCTCATACACAACAGCCAAGCAAAGAAAGCCATCCACTTGTGGAGATCGTTTTAAACCACATTACAGACATTGAAGTAAACCTTGATCGACCGTGGCAGGAATTAGAGAATATGAGGTATGACTGGATCGAATCGCCACAAACATTCACACAGAATATTAAATGCCAACAAACAGTAGTCGAAACACGATTTCTTCACGAAAGACTACCGAACAGACACTGGACCATCAAAAGGAAATTATGGAACGGATTACCAACCGAATCGAAAGAAAAGATAGAAGGATCTTTAGAAGATGGGTATCCACTTAGCAAATTCCTGAATAGATTAGAAAATTAGAGGCAGTTTCTGACGATCCAAAACAATTCACCAGTAGGCATGTTACACACGAGGGAACAGAAAGACAGCATACAGGAATAGATCATGGTACAGATAATAGTGAGATAGATGAACTCGAGATAGAATCCGTAAGCTAGAGCTTCAATTAGTACAGGAGTGTGCAAGAAATGAAAAGAGTCTAAGATACTGCCATTTCTGAGGGCGTTAAATCATTACCCCCTACGCTAAACTATATTTCGTGAATTACTGTTAACCCAGGGTAAGGATTTTGAATTCTTTTGAGCAGTTTAAATCAGTATGTACTTGTAATTGGATAGGAAAATCAAGGGAAGAGGGACGAACATTCTTGTACGGTGGGGAAGCGTTATATACCTACCCCCACACTGCGAGTGTAATTACGTATTATTCTTATCATATTCATATTGCATTGAATACAGATTAAGGAGGGAGTATATGTTATAAATGTGGATAAGAATCAAAATATCAGATCAGATCAGAAAACCAACTTGATGTAAACTTGAAATTTTCTTTAGTTCCCTTTAACTTTGATCTCGCAAATACGACCCAAAAAGGAAGGGGGGGGGGGGGACAGCGTGTTGGTCACGAGCTACCACGTTTTCTAATACATATATTTAGCTTTGTAATTTGGATGGTGGCAGCGAAGCACAATAACCATCTTGTGATTACTAATCAAAACAATCCAAATTAACGTAGGATTTCCCAGTCAACATTGTACCGATCAAGATCTAAGAATATAAGGTCTAACCACTTCCGACCGAATTTCGAGGGAGTTGGCGCAGCAGCGAGCCCGTGAACGTCACTTGGCTGTTCAAAGTGGGGTTAGCGGGTCCTATAGCTGTCAGTTGAAGTTGGTCCGTCGTTCGAAAATGACGTCGCCTTCGCTCGCACCGCTCCACTCAATTATTTATATTCTGACAAATATTATATAAAATATATATATATAATATATATAAAATATTATAGTTCCTGTCTATATATATGAATATATAATATATATGATATATAATATATATATATAATATATAAAATATTATAGTTCCTGTCTTCCTTGGCGTTTCACAGTTTTCTTCAATGTATCACAAAGAGAAAATGGACGCATCTAAATGACGTCAGAAGCTGCGCAGAACTACCCCAGCGATTAGACCTGTTTACTTAGACCTTGGTACCGATATTTGAATAATTGTCATTCTCGTCCGTGGTGCTCGGAATGGGACCTTTCGCAGTGAGCGATTTGATACCAGACACCGCCAGATTTTGTAATTCTTGCCGGAAAATAAATACTTTTTTTTATAGAGTTTTATAAGCTTACAGAGGTGTATCGTTGTATATTATTGTGTCTGAAATTTAAGTCAATTAATTTCATGATTGCAAACGGCATATAGGATTGTTTGAGCCTCTATTTATAATTACAGATGATATTCGTAAAACAGCCTATAATTGTATCAAGCCAAGCAATTTGTAATTTTCTACCGACTTCAATGGACGTATACTGATATATACTTTCATTTGAATGCACCAAGCAATAGGCAAATCCATGTAATGTATCGAAAATATAATTTTGCATCGAAGACTTAATTTTTTCGGTACGATTAACATTTGTCTTTCTCTTACTTTTTCTTGAATCTGACGTGCAGTCTGCCACGGCACACGTAAAATTAGTCATATTTGTTTGAAAATAGCTCCCAGCAGATCTAAGAGGCTATTCTTTACACAAAGGTCGTTAACTTCGTACGTCCGTCACCACTGTTGCTATTTTTTATCTCACTGATTATATCTTCATATACAGGACGTGACAGTGATATCCATTATTTTTCAACACTCTCAGATAAAATGCACAAACCGAAATCAACATCCTCTTATTTTTACTGCTCATACTTCAGTAAAAATAATTACCTATCTTTAGTTTTACCTTATAATCAAATTAACAAAGCCTTATCACACACCAGTAAGTAAAAATTATAACATTAAGGGTCATTTTTTTAATTTCAAATACATTTATGCGCAATTTATGTCGTATCTTTTTTTAAATATTGATCTCCAAATTAGCTAAGTCACCCCTTTGCCTCGTGAAATCCGAGACAATTGAAAATTCTAGCGCTAATAGGAATCTACGAGCCTGACTGCGAAAGGTCCCATTGGACACGATTTTATGAAGGTGTACTATACAGGAGGTGCTAAGATGAGAGGGAGGGTGGAGGGGTGTGGAGTGTATTCAGGGATGGAATGGGTGGGAATGATTTTATGCCTTTTCCTTTTTGGCTACCTCCCTTGTAAGGGGGAAAAAGCCTTGGTATATGATGATGATGACTATACATCTCGTCCCTCCATTCATTAATAAGGTATAATCAAACGTAATTTCCTAATTTGATCACTACATGTATGGAACTATATAACCACTCTCAGCGAAGACAGTGAGGGTACTAAGTGATTCGGCTACACGCCAGCTTCACTTTAGAGTTGTCTAAGTCAGTCTGAGTCCAGTGGGGGGTGGGGCAAGTTTTGCCTAACAGTTGAATTTAAGGACAGCCCGGGACAACCAAGGTCTGTATCTAAAAATCTAAGTCCAACACCCCACACTCCTCACACTAACACTACTCAAATTCATGAAGTGACAATCAAAACAAAAACATAAATAAAAGTCATATAAAAGGAGAGATGGTCTCCTTCAACACCGCTATTCTATAGATGCGCTAAAAAGACTATTTCATACACACGCATGTTCGTGACTTCCCCTCTGGCCAGTTACCACACCAACTTAGAACGTAAAGAGAGGAGTGTGACACCGGAAAAAAAATATATAAAATCCCGGGAGTGGGATGGTATGTCGGGAGTCTAGTAGATCTACCTGTGATGAGGAATCGCACCCCCTCGCCGAACAGCCGCCTAAGGTACTTCCAAACGTTCTAATTGTTTATTCATTCAGTGTTTCATTCATCTATCATCTCTTTCAATATATCGAAGCTTGGAATCAATGTCCTGAATTATGGCACAATCAATAGCAGCAATTTGAGACGACGATATCGTCCTCTTAAATCACTTTGGGCGTATTATTCGGGTAAGCATAAATCTAAAACGGCGATACTGCTGTTACCACTTCGGAGTTTCTGGGAAATCAGGTAAATTTAGATGCAGTAACCGTTTGAGTATTTAATATTGGACGATACTTACACCTAATTCCTCCAGTGATAACTAAGGAGATATCATCGTCTTATTTCAGCTTACCAGGTTATTAAAAGAGCCCCACTAAAATGACGGTAGGACAAATACTGCTGAAACAAAAGCGAAGCGTCATGACGTCATTACAAACCTATGTACGCGCGCACGCGTGATTGCCTATGCATGTGTGCATGTGTGCATGTGTGCGTGTACGGGTGTGCCCCCCCCCTCTCTCTCTCTCTCTCTCTGTGCTGTGTGTGTGTGTGTTTTCCTACTGTAGTCACCCAGTCAATGAAGAAAACAGTTCGAAGGATCCCCAATCTTCCTGCATTATGAAACATTTATGGACACAAGGTACCGTGCTGATGAACGATTGTTTAAAGATAAACAGTATTTCCCCTAGATAACACCAACCCTGATGGGAAAAAAATCCTTCGATTTACTATGAGAACCTTCCTGCAAATTCATCCTTAACTTTACCCAACAACTCGTTGAAAATATATGATCATAAACGTCTTCACTTTCCAGGAAACTCCCGCCATTTACAAGCAAGTGACCTTAAATATAAACAAAAACAAATAAAGATATATATATAATAAATTAAAACAAACAATAAATAAATCAATCTAGAGGTAGAATAAAATTAAAATAAACAAACTAGCTACCACCTCCTTAAAACAAACTCCCTTGCGATCACATCTGACAGCTTCCCACGAGGCGCTACGGTCTGGTTTTACCAATTCAACTTGAGAATTAATTTTCAAGTGAGACCTACCTCAATGTAGGCACTTCTCTGAATACATTGTTAACGTTGCGACCACAGTATACAGAGTGAAATTTACTGTTCCAACATGAAGTACAGAGAATTATAATTTTTGACTTCCCCTAAAAAGTAAAAATCCTTTGCTAGAAAGATGGAATTGGTTAACAAGGAAA
>NC_134800.1:20962654-20970154 GCF_046742065.1 Oratosquilla oratoria
AGCCGACTCAGTCTGTGAAGAGGTTATCACACGGGCGTCACCAGATTATAAACGTACTGTATATACGAATGTTAGACATATTGTTGAAATATTCTTAGAGATGTCTAGATTTCTGTAAGCGGCATCATATTCTAGTTATTCAAATGGAAGTTGGAGGTAGGATGTCCTACCTGCTGCGGACGGGCCGATTTCAGTATTTTTTTAATTTACTGCATTATATCGTATATTTATGGTGTTAAGGTACTTTACACTGTCAGACTGGATGGTGCGCTTTATTAAAAGTACACCTCTGTATTATTCCTCTTTCGTAATGCAATTGTTGACATTAGCCACTACAGACCGTGCCAGTAACTGTGAAAGATTGGCAATATCGGACCAATGTCCCTTTTTGTCCGTTAAAACGAGGGATGAGTGTATTGCTATATATAAAAATATATAATTCCTGTCCAGAGCTAACGAGTGTTTCATATCGTGTACAAGGAAATTAGCTTTAAACGTAGATCACTGTGTGTGTGTGTGTGTGTGTGTGTGTGTGTGTGTGTGTGTGTGTGTGTGTGTGTGTGTGTGTGTGTGTGTGTGTGTGTGTGTGTGTGTGTGTGTGTGTGGGTGTGTGTGTGTGTGTGTGTGTGTGTGTGTGTGTGTGTGTGTGTGTGTGTGTGTGTGTGTGTGTGAGAGAGAGAGAGAGAGAGAAATTCATCACAGATGACGGAATGCATCTGAAGCAGTTTCCAGTCAGTTTTCACTAATGAAAATTACTTTGGAGGGAAGAAGGATTTTCACAAGAATGTTGGGCTATGAATATACAAGTGTACATAAAGGAAATGCATAAACTATTGGAAGCACAAGACGTGAGAATATCTAGGACCTGACGGGATGTCCAAGTGAATATTCAAGAAATGTGAGGGAACAACTGGCGAGCAAGATTTACAAACTGTGTTTGTTCACAAGTGATGCTGCCACATGATTGAAAAAGAGATAACAAGGTACCAATTCATAGAGGGAGAAGTAAGGAATGTCTGACTATCGTGATAACTAAATTGTATGGAAGTCTTGTAAAAGAAAAAAGACAAATCGATTTCATAACTGGAAGATTATCCTTACCGGACTTACGGTTTTGCACAAGAGTGGTTATGTGACACTAGAAAGAGCTGGATGGATTACGTGTACTTGTATATGGAGAAAACCTTCGATAAGGTACCTGATATGTGAATCCTATGGAAATTGCCGAGTATTAGAGGACAAACATGTTTGAATACAAGAGGGATTTCCTGAAATCCCAACGCTAGAGGACAGTAGTAAAGGAGAAGATGTTGGGTTGGAAGGGAGTGACTCGTGGAGTTCCACAAGGCTCGATACTAACACCTGTACTGTTCTTTATCTACATAACATGGCGACGCAAATATAATGAAACGTAAAACGTAAAACACGAGATTGCAAAATGTTACAAAAGAATCCAGTCAATACAATTGGAGCCAAATGTGCTAAATGAAGTTTATCGGATACTAGGCATTGGGAACGAGAGAGACACTCGTTGCCTTATTCAACGGGAAGTTAAACAATTCAAATGGGATTTGGGAGTGCCCGTCATGGATGCTTTGTCACTCAGGAAACACATTATTTTTCCGTGTCTGTGTAGTGTCGTGGGCTGGGTGGGATTGGGGGCTTTTGGGCACAAGTGAGACTTTCATTTTCATTGGCGGACCTTGGTTTCAGAGTGTGAATAGTCTACTGGGGTTGGTTTTGGTACATCTACTTAGTGCCTTTTTTGTGTTCTTTGCAGGATTTTTGTTGTTGTTGGAAACCAGGCTTCTCAAGACATTCTCAGCCGTGGTTCTTTCGAGTTGTTTGTACAGTGTGATTAGGATTTCTTTCTGCTGGCCAAAGCCTGTGTGTTACTGCTCTTAGGACGTTCACTTTCTTACTTGTTGTCTCAACGAAGTCCTTGATGTGCAAACTCTAGGATATGTGCCTATCAAAGATGAGGCCTAGGGTTTTAGGGTCTTCTGTCTAGTGACAGAAGTTGTGCAATCAATCTGTGTGTTGGACGTTCCTTTGATTCATGGTTGTCTACAGAACCAGTGAAAAATCTTAAGTAAACTAAAAGCTAGGATGAAGAAAAGGAGAGGACCTCATTTTCATAATTATTTCCTGTATTCTACAATTAGACGAGATACAATCGGAAAAATGGGCACACAGACAGTCGCACACGCAGACAGGGGCACACAAGCTAGGTACAATTGGAGAGTAAGGGACAGGACCCCACGAGTGTTACTCCTTTCCTATATGCAATTAGGTAAACAGACACACACACACACACACACACACACACACACACACACACACACACACACACGCACACAGTCGACTCGATGATGTGGTGGTATCGCGGTCAACCGGTACTTCAGCGATCAGTGTTCATATCTCGCCCAGGGCTGAAAATTTCAGCACCTCTTCGCTGTGAGCCGGTACTCCAACTCTGGTGCGTAAGGAGTTCTGTGTGTGTGTGTGTGTGTGTGTGTGTGTGTCACAGCATTACCCATAGATCTAGCCATACATGAAATCTGATCCCATACTAGAGAGTAATAGCTGTCGATTACGAGACCAACACGTGATTACAGACTGATGAATTACACAAACACAACCACACACACAGTCACACACGCACACATGCACACACACACACAAAGCCACACGCACACACAAAGCCACACGCACATAGATACAGCCATACACATGCAAACACAGCCACAAACACAAACATAGCCATATACACATACAAACAGCCCCACACATACAAACACAGCCGCATACACATACAAACAGCCCCACACATACAAACACAGCCTCGCACACACACAATCACAGCTACACACACACACACACACACGCAAGGCCAGCCGCACGCACAAACACACATGCATATACAAACAGCCACACACACAGAAAAGCACGAGTTACAAATTGCCAGAGATTATATCTGTAATTATGTAAAGTGACCCTGATGGATTTTAAGGCTGGGTAAATATGTAAAAGGGGGAACACGGCCACTAAAAATTACGTTCAGGTTACAAATCACGGTGATAATCAATAGGACATAGAAATTAGCATACAAGGGAAACTTTGAAAATATTTGGATAAGGAGAGATGCAAATGAGGAAGACAGCGAAAACAAGGGAGTCGGTGAAATAAAGAAAATAATATAATCAAACGAAGTAAGAGGTTTCCTGGAGAAACCAGAAGAGAGGACCAGAAACCAGAGGCCAGAGACTGAAGAATTGTTAGAAAAAGTCTGAACAGGAAACTATGCAAAGACAAGTGATACTGTACGAGTATATGTTACTCTCGACTAGGTTCGAAATCAACTGTTGCTTTATGGTGAAACATTATGTGCCTGGTTGAGACCAACATCGATATGCAAATGGGAGAAATGGCTAGACTTCGGAGAGAAGATAAAATGGTAGGGAGTAATAATAGCAGAAAAGAATAATTGAGCTGTGGATGATGTGGTGATAGAAGGCAAGGCTGAGGTGATCAATATTGACAGCCGGGAAAGACAGACAGCTAAGGGTAGCACATTCTCCCCAGTAAACAAACAAACAAACAAACAAACAAACACACATACACACACACACACACACACACACACACACACACACACACACACTGGATTGGGAAGTACGATAGTGCTCGCAGTACCCAGTTCGAATCCTGCCCAGGGCCGAAATTATTTCGGTATCGCTGTGCTTGGGATCGTTACTCTGACTCGTGGGCGGGGAGTTGGGTGTGTGTGTGTGAAAGGTCATAGCATTACCCATAGATCGGTCATACGAGCTCTGAGCTCTCTTCCGGGAGGGAAATAGCTGTCGATCACGAGGCCACGTGATCCAAAGACCAAGGTGAAAGGTGAATACACACACAAACTATACTAGCTCTAGTCCCATCTGTCTTGTATTCTCTACTTTCACTATAGTACTCCTAGATTGAACTAACTGACGTTTTATTTGTTGTGAAACACATCGATGTAAATGTTTTCCCATAACCTCTTTATTCAATTTATTGATTATTTTTATCGGTTTACTCGTTTATTTGTGTATTGCTGCCTAAACGTTTACTTTTGTCCTGATCTGAGGCCTTCCTGCACACATGTTCTGGTTCCTCTGGGGGAAAATCCGGGCGACTTTATTACTTAATCTACTGTTTCTAACCTGTGTTTGTTCTGTGACTAATCCTCGGCTATATTCATAAAAGTGTACCTAAACTTGAAATATCCGTCTTCTCTCGTTTGAATCAATTTCCATGGTTTGCGGGTTCATTTCTCTTGAGGCCCGCAAAGGCTTCCGATAATTCTGTTTTCGTATGTACCAGTACGGTATAGTTAAGAAAATTTTATAGATTTAATCACGACAATATACCAAAACACCGACCAAAATGTATTTATTATGACGTCATCTTCGTCTGCAGGAGAATTAGGTTTTATTCTTTACCGTTTCCTTCCTGTAAACTTGGAACTCTGGTTCATCATAGGGTCATACGATTTCTCTAAGTCTAGAAACGAGAATTCACCATACGATTCCACTCAAATGTATATCGTCAAATTATCCACCAATTTACTAATGTTGGTTTCCGTATGCGGAACCGCTTGCACATTTTGACGTAACTGTGTTTAAATCAGTGCTTTCACATTCGGTGTTGGTAAAATACACTTCAAGCTTCTATAGAGAATGTGACATCACTGATATGAAGGAGGAGACGTTTGATGTCGTTGATATTCGTCACAACAAGCTTGAGGTACCAAACGTCACACACACACACTAATTACATGTAATCATGGGTTTTACATCAACACTGATTCACAGACGTCCAAGAGTTTAACACTTTTTATTGCACTGATGAAATGATTCACTGATGAGGCTTAACATTCCAACACAGATTTCACGACTCACTAATGCGATTGGGATTTTTTTTTCTTTCTGTTGCTATGTTGGCACAGCTCACTACTCCCTAGTTCTCGGGTACGGAAATTAACGTATTAAGAGTTTCTTCCAGATTTGCTGATCATTTTCAGATACGTGTCGATGACCTTGACCAACGACGAAAAGTGTCATGGCGGAGCATCAAGTTACCCTCAGATCTTTTTTTTTTTTTTTTTTTTTGCAAGACCTCAAGATGTCGCAGACCTCCAAAGTTTACAGGAAGTTAACGGATAATGACTTAGCTACCATGGTATATAATCGAAATCCAGAATAATAACTGGATTTTTTTCGGTGTTCTTATATTGTCATGAGCATCCAAAGTTCGAAAGAAAAGAAGTTTGCGACAAACCATGGAATAGTAGTGTCCTTTAAGCATAATGTAGCGAAGGCAAGTGATTTAATCAAATTAAACGTTTAGTCTTTCTACTGAGAAACTCGCGGGATCTGGCATTTCATGCAATGACCGAGTTTCTCCCCAGAAAGGCAAATCTGACCGAAGGAAGACTAGAGCTCCGATGTTTAAGAGAACTACAGTGAGTCCTCTTTATACAGTAATTCTTTATCCGGTAAATTCACATATACATACATATACCAAGGCTTTTTCCCCCTTACAAGGGAGGTAGCCAAAAAGAAAAAGGCTACCCTCCTTATAAGGGGGAAAAAGCCTTGGTATATGTATGTGAATTTACCGGATAAAGAGTTACTGTATAAGGAGGACTCACTGCATTATATTCGTTCTTGCGGTCAATCAGTCAAAGGTAGACGATATAAGATTATTTTATGTCTATATGCACTGGATTGGACAGAAAGTATCCAGTACCTTATGTGATCTGATTGAATCAGATTCCAAATTGACAAAACGTTTAGTAACTACATGTAATTTGGAAAACATAACTATAAATGGACGAGAGAAAGCAGGCGGGATTAAAAATAAACAAACAAATAAACATGACCTTTATGTGTGAGATAATAAGCCATTTACAGAGAAACTTCGGAATCTACAGTAATTCTCTGGTTTTCCCATCCACTTCCGTTCATTTGACTCGACTTTCACGTATCACTTGATATGCTTACTGCTTCTATCGCTAAGGCTGATACAAATGTAATCATACAACGGTTTTAGAATGAATTACCGCTCCCGATATAAATTGATATTTCATTCTTACAGTTTTGGGCTTATTACAAACATAGCTTACAATAAGAACAGCATACCTAATGCATAATGTCCTCCTAAATTAATGTTATAAACATGTATGTCATATTTGGTAAGAAAATCGGCACGCCATCGTTTACTTAAATTTCCTTCCTCATTACAAGCATCGTATTACAACCTAAAAGAAATTAAACTTTCATGGCATGGGATCGTGAAATTTCACAAAATTAAATCTTCAGTGTCTCGTTACGTCGAATCTGATTCGCTTAAGAAGTAAAAGCAGACAGTTACGGACTGCGTTACAGTCCAACACCCAAGAAATGCTGATGTCGACCTTGCGTCACGAATAGAATTACACTGGTCACAGGTCTGGCTACGTCGGAGAGCACCAACGACATCGGAGACGTCTTGGAAGACTAGTTATCTTCGGGAACTTAGTACGGCATGAGGGAAAGGGAGCCGTAGGGGCTTACGCAGGGATATAGCACACCGGACCCAACTGTGATCAAATGGGAAAACAATGTAAGGCATACTAAGGAGAGGCGATAGTGATCTTATCAACCCGGATCACACGTCCGATAATCACAATAGAATGTATCTTGTTCTTCGCGCAGACTCGAATTTTGGCAGAAGGTTTTACTGGCCATTGTCGATTTTAATAAAGTATCCACCAAGGCAATACGCTACCTGGACGTTCCAAGGGCTCAAAGGAGAACTTTACCCATCCCTCAACACAGTGAAGAGGTTATACTCATTTCTATTAACCTTAAACCGTTTCATTGTTCTATTTGCCTTTAGTACTACATTGGAGTTTCTGATAATCATGTCTCCTGTTATAAGTATCTATATTATGGTGGTCCTATCAGCAATGTCTTCAACTTTCATTTGCAAACGTTGAGTCTACTATTCTTTGCCAGTATAATCTTTGGCAAGATGTTTTTCACCATTTCGCTAATCTATATTTGATAAATGTCGACCCCCAGAGCATAAATCAACATATGGTAACAGACAATGAAATTCTGGATACTTAAGACAGAAAGCTAAGGTCGGCCGTTTCAGTCCATTCGCTGGAATTCCCCCAAACTGAATCAAATGGCCTGACCGTAGTAAGTATAACATTCAAAATCTGAAAACGCAGAGCAAGTTAACAAGGTTAGGTTTAACCATTTCACTGTGAAGACAGTTGCCATCAGTCGAACTAAATCACCAGGCGGCAGTTAAACTAATAAAAGTAAAGCGGAGCGAAAAGTCCACTTCCTCGCTAAAGACGCAGTTGACAGATACTGTTTTGGCAACGACACACGATTTGAGGGATCTCGCACTGATAGGGTCGAGAGCCCAGTGTGTGTGTGACCCCAGATTCTCTGTAATAGT
>NC_134800.1:20975154-20997654 GCF_046742065.1 Oratosquilla oratoria
ATGGCTACACAAACATTTATCAAAATCCCGGACTCAGGAATCGAGAGAAAATTATGTCGTCTTAAGAGGGAAAAAATCTACGCAAAACTATTACAATAAAAATAAAACTAGTTAACGAATGTACTAGTAACGCTCTGGAAAAATAGATTATATCTTAATGGACGGAAACCCCGAGCTGATCTCTTAGCTAAAGTCGACTTCCCTGCGACCCAAACACCAACTTGTAGGTCAAAGGGCAAGGCACAGCACCGACGGGTCACATATGCAGACAGACACAGAATTAAATGGCCTACAAACTTGTACCGTTTGATGTTGATCCTACGTATTCCCTGCCATTACTTTTTGTGAACACAGATTAAACTCCAGGTATTCAACAATGTCACCATATATGTGGATATCAACATTAAAGTATAAGCGAAAAACATCAACAACAGTTACGTTTCGATGGCATAGCAACGGACACACTATACCGTGTAACACCCAACCAGCACTAATGTAACTTTTTTTTTTCAGGCTCTCTGTACCACACCACAGAGCCGGCAGCGGAACGTCCATATCGTATACAAACATAAAACAATTACTGCCATCATCAACTAATTACATCGTACTAACCCCGTTATTTTGGTAACGGGACGCCAATTAAGAGCGACGTATATTTTACCTTTGTCCTTCCTCATTCCATAAGCCCCCTACAACCCACCACCGCATAACGGTCACTCGTTTACTCACATTACATTACATACCATTGTACTACACTACTCACTCCAAAGCTACGAATTATAATTATATAGCATGACGACAGAAGTTCTATAGGCCCATAAGAGGTTGGATAAATAGTAAATGATTATAATCATATATATTTAGGGTTTAAGCGAATTTTAAAACTTAGAACTGTATTACATTCAACAGCCTCGGCTGCAAGCTTACTCCATTCATGGACGATGTCGATGGCAAAAAATTTTTCTACCTACTTCTACGTTAAATCTACTTCACGACGGCTTAAGACCATTATTTTTCGTTCTGTTTATAGTGTGAAAATTTCATATATATCTATGATATCAATTCTTAGGAAAATTGTTTGTATCAAGTCCCCTGTCAGTATTATTTATTCTCAGTTTATACGACTCAGTTTTTTTTTTCTCGCCGCTCTAGATTGTCCAATCTATCAACGTCTTTTAACGAGATTTGAAGACCATACTGAAACTGTACATTCCAAGTGTGGGGAAGCCAGAGATCTATATAACTGGCTGACGATAACTCGTCTTTTGAAGTCGAAAAATGTCGCTGCCATTCCCAGCATTTCACCAAGCTTTCTCTGATCAGAGGTCATTGTTGATAATTACATCAAGATCCTATTCATTCTCCAATTTGGTTCCTTTTGGAAATAATCTGTGGTCATGCTCAGTGCTTTTACCTATAAGAACAAGTTTACAACTACTTGGGTTAAACCTCATTAGCCACTTTTAAGACCATTGCACTAGTTCTAAATCTCTAGTTTATCTAAATTTCTTCGTATGCTCAACACCCTCACATCAACCCGACGGTGCAGCCCCTGTAGGCTGGCACACCGTCTCTGGACATTACTCAAAATCTCTATCACTTTCACGAAAAAAGAGAAAATAAAAGAGGCCAGAGAACCGGTGACTACTTTCTGGGAGGATCGTTGGCGGCTAACGCGTGGCCACGAGTTTCTGGTGGAAGAAACAAGTTCGCTAACCACAATGGGTCTTATTTCGATTCCATCTGAACACTCCTTAAAGACGTTCATCTGAACTTTCTCGTTGTTGCCATGGTCGAGCGAAGGACACGCCCGACAAGACGAAATTACACCAGGAGACTGTTAACTGCGACCAAAGAAGTACCATTAATGAACGTGTACGACTACCAAGGCAAGCAGTCACCAGTAACTGGTGGATTTGAACTATGTTCAGCGTCACGGGAAGCAAGACCAACGACTAGCTACATTTTTCATGTATAGATATCTATGTGCGCGTTTATCTATATTCCCACAAATAGTTGTAAACATATTTACTATACACGCGTACAAAGGTGTTGTCAAAACCATGGAAATGGTTCTGGTATTTCCAAATGTCCTCATACTTCAGCCTTACCCTCTTCTTCACACCAGGTCCCTGAGTGTAAATTGTCATTCGGAAATATTAGTCTTCCAAACCAATATTGCAGCTTCAAATCTGACTAAGCATGACAAACGAGCTGTTTTCTAATGTAAAAATTAATACATCTGAATGTAACAAACCATGCGAATGTTAAAATTAAGATTTCACTATCTACATAAACATTGCGTAGAAGTTTGGATCTCGTCTTGTACATTTTCTTCTCATAGCCGAAGTATTTTGACGTCTTCAACCTTGGCGTCCTGGACACGAGTCACGTGATCCAAATCTTCGCCTTCTTCTCACTTGTTTTTCCTATTAAAACATTATTGTTTTAGCATCGTTTTGCTAGACATTATTAAAAATTTGTATGACTCGAATAATCTAAATTCGCGTACTATAATGTCATTGGAACGGTTTTGGGGAGAGGAGAGTTTTGATGGAGGGTGGGAGGGTGATTGCGCGGGAAACGTTGAGGAAAACGGAGCCGGAAAGCATGGACGCGCGAGAAAGGGAGTATTATAATATCAGGGCTGGAGATGATGATAAGCAAATACGAGGTGAAGATAGGAGAACCGGAAAAGGAATATAATGAAAGGAATCAAGATAGGGATAATCAGAAATGGGGAAAACAGTGATGGTAAACTAGGGAACAAAACTCGATTGGAAAGGAGGAAAACGAACGACACAGAAAAAACAACAGAAAACAGGGAAAAAGCGATGGAGCAAATGAAAGTGAATAGGCGATGAGAGAGAAAAGGAGATCGAGAGAAAAACCAAAGCAAAAGGAAATGGAAAGAAAAAGACCAGAAAACATTTCAGAACGAAAGGGAAGAGAGGTGGATGGATGAGGAGGATGGTGATGGAGAAGTGCTGAACCAGAAGTGGGAGAGAGTGAGGACGAGGTTTGCTGGCTGGTGCTGCTGGAGGGAGGGACGGAAGGAGAGAGGAGAGGAAGAGGGGAGATGGGGAAGGAGGGAGGGAGGGAGGGAGGGAGAGAGAGGGAGGGGTGGGGAAGGGAGAAAGGAGGGGAAAGGAGGGAGAAGGAGAGGGCGAGGAGAGAGGAGAAGAGACAGTGTGGAGAAAGGGAGGGGAGAGTGGTAGAGAGAGAGGAGAGAGGGCGAGAAAGAAGGGGAAGAGAGGAGGAGAGAAAGGGAGAGGGGGAAGAGAGGAGGAGAGAAAGGGAGAGGGGGAAGAGAGGAGGAGAGGGAGAGGGGAAGAGAGAGGGGAAGAGAGGAGGAGAGAGGGGAAGAGAGGAGGAGAGAGGGGAAGAGAGGAGGAGAGAGGGGAAGAGAGGAGGAGAGAGGAGGAGAGAGGGGAAAAGAGGAGGAGAGAGGGGAAGAGAGGAGGAGAGAGGGGAAGAGAGGAGGAGAGAGGGGAAGAGAGGAGGAGAGAGGGGAAGAGAGGAGGAGAGAGGGGAAGAGAGGAGGAGAGAGGGGAAGAGAGGAGGAGAGAGGGGAAGAGAGGAGGAGAGAGGGGAAGAGAGGAGGAGAGAGGGGAAGAGAGGAGGAGAGAGGGGAAGAGAGGAGGAGAGAGGGGAAGAGAGGAGGAGAGAGATGGAAAGAGGGGAGACAGATGGAAAGAGGGGAGAGAGATGGAAAGAGGTAAGAGAGAGGGAAAGAGGTAAGAGAGAGGGAAAGAGGGGAGAGAGAGGGAAAGAGGGGAGAGAGATGGAAAGAGGTAAGAGAGAGGGAAAGAGGTAAGAGAGAGGGAAAGAGGGGAGAGAGAGGGAAAGAGGGGAGAGAGAGGGAAAGAGGGGAGAGAGAGGGAAAGAGGGGAGAGAAAGAGGGGAGAGAGAGGGAAAGAGGGGAGAGAAAGGGAAAGAGGGGAGAGAGAGGGAAAGGGGGGAGAGAGGGAAAGGGGGGAGAGAGGGGGAAAGGGGGAGAGAAAAAGGGGAGAGAGGGAAAGAGGGGGAGAGAAAAAGGGGAGAGAGGGAAAGAGGGGGAGAGATGGAAAGAGGGGAGAGAGATGGAAAGAGGGGGGAGAGATGGAAAGAGGGGAGAGAGGGAAAGAGGGGAGAGGGAGAGAGGGGAGAGAGAGGGAAAGAGGGGGAGGGAGGGGGAGAGAGAGGGAAAGAGGGGGAGAGAGAGGGAAAGAGGGGGAGGGAGAGGGAAAGAGGGGGAGGGAGAGGGAAAGAGGGGGAGGGAGAGGGAAAGAGGGGGAGGGAGAGGGAAAGAGGGGGAGAGGGAAAGAGGGGGAGAGAGGGAAAGGGGGAGAGAGGGAAAGGGGGAGAGAGGGAAAGGGGAGAGAGGGAAAGGGGGAGAGAGAGGGAAAGAGGGGAAGAGAGAGGGAAAGAGGGGAAGAGAGAGGGAAAGGGGAAGAGAGAGGGAGAGAGAGGGAAAGAGGGGGAGAGAAGGAAAGAGGGGGAGGGAGAGGGAAAGAGGGGAGGGAGAGGGAAAGAGGGGGAGGGAGAGGGAAAGAGGGGGAGGGAGGGGAGGGAGGGGAAAGAGGGACGGAAAGAGGGAGGGAGGGAAAGAGGGAGAGGGAGGGGGAGAGTGGGAAAGGGGGAGAGAGGGAAAGGGGGAAAGAGAGTGAGGGAGGGAGAGGGGGAAAGAGGGGAGGGAGGGGAGAGGGAAAAGAGGAGAGGGAGAGAGAGGGGAAGAGGGGAGAGAGGGGAAGAGAGGGAGTGGGAAAGAGGGGAGGGAGGGAGAGAGGGAAAGAGGGGAGGGAAAGAGAGGAAAAGAGGGGGAGGGAGAGAGGGAAAGAGGAGAGGGAGGGAGAGGGAAAGAGAGGGAAAGAGGGGAGGGAAAGAGAGGGAAAGAGGGGAGAGGGAAAGAGAGGGAGGGAGAGGGAAAGAGGGGAGGGAGGGAGAGGGAAAGAGGGGAGGGAAGGAGAGGGAAAGAGGGGAGGGAGGGAGAGGGAAAGAGGGGAGGGAGGGAGGGAGAGGGAAAGAGGGGAGGGAGGGAGAGGGAAAGAGGGGAGGGAGGGAGAGGGAAAGAGGGGAGGGAGGGAGAGGGAAAGAGGGGAGGGAGGGAGAGGGAAAGAGGGGAGGGAGGGAGAGGGAAAGAGGGGAGGGAGGGAGAGGGAAAGAGGGGAGGGAGGGAGAGGGAAAGAGGAGAGGGAGGGAGAGGGAAAGAGAGGGAAAGAGGGGAGGGAAAGAGAGGGAAAGAGGGGAGAGAAGGGGCGAGGGAAAGAGGGGGGAGAGGGAGCGAGGGAAAGAGGGGAGGGAAGGGGCAAGGGAAAGAGGGGAGGGAAGGAGAGGGAAAATGAGGGGAGGGAAGGAGAGGGAAAATGAGGGGAGGGAAGGAGAGGGAAAATGAGGGGAGGGAAGGAGAGGGAAAATGAGGGGAGGGAAGGAGAGGGAAAATGAGGGGAGGGAAGGAGAGGGAAAGAGGGTAGGGACGGAGAGGGAAAGAGGGTAGGGAGGGAGAGGGAAAGAGGGTAGGGAGGGAGAGGGAAAGGGGGTAGGGAGGGAGAGGGAAAGAGGGGAGGGAGAGAGAGGGAAAGAGGGGAGGGAGGGAGAGGGAAAGAGGGGAGGGAGGGAGAGGGAAAGAGTGGGAGGGAGGGAGAAAGAGTGGGAGGGAGAGGGAAAGAGTGGGAGGGAGAGGGAAAGAGTGGGAGGGAGAGGGAAAGAGTGGGAGGGAGAGGGAAAGAGGGGAGGGAGGGAGAGGGAAAGAGGGGGGGAGAGGGAAGGAAGGGAGGGAGGGCCAGGGAGAGAGAGGAGGGAGAGACAGGGAGAGAGGGGAGGGAGGGACAGGGAAAGGGGGGAGGGAGGGACAGGGAAAGTGGGGAGGGAGGGACAGGGAGAGAGAGGGAAAGAGGTGAGGGAGGGGAGAAAGGGACAGGGAGAGAGGGGAGGGAGAGAGGGGAGGGAGAGGGAGAGAGGGGAGGGAGAGAGGGGAGGGAGAGATGGGAGGGAGAGGGAGAGAGGGGAGGTAGGGAGAGGGAGAGAGGGGAGGTAGGGAGAGGGGAGGTAGGGACAGGGAGAGGGAGGGAGGGAGAGGGAAAGAGGAGAGGGAGGGAGGGGGAAAGAGGGGATGGGAGGGAGAGGGAAAGAGGGGAGAGGAGGGAGAGGGAAAGAGGGGAGGGGAGGGAGAGGGAAAGAGGGGAGGGGAGGGAGAGGGAAAGAGGGGAGGGGAGGGAGAGGGAAAGAGGGGAGGGGCGGGGAGGGGAGGGGAGGGAAGGGAGGAAGGGCAACATGGAGGCTGCGCGCGGACGGCAGATCGATGGCGCGCGCGTCCTGGAGAACGGGGGCGGGCAGGGGCTCGATCGGCAGAGGGGCGCGTGGGGCAAGGGAACGCGACGTTACGCAGCGTGACGGGAGAGGACGTGACGCGATGTCCGTGACGTAATGGGAGGTGACGTAATGGGAGGTGACGTAACGTAATGGGACGCGGAGTAACGCAAAGGGCGTGGAGTGAAGAAAGGAATAACGGGATAGGCAGTGACGTGACGTCCTCACGTCATGTTGTTACAAGACGGATGGTGGTGCGGACTTAACGGGGCGGGGTGGGACAGGAAGTTCTTAGTGCTAATATAAGGCAGAAGAACGGTAGGAATGAAACTGCTGTATCTCGATATATATATATATATATATATATATATATATATATACATATATATATATCTATATATATATATATATATATATATATATATATATATTCCTGTGGTGTAGATCATGCCATCTTATTCAGCTGAATGTCACATGGAGGACCTCCCCCCCTCCCCCCCCTCTCTCTCTCACACACATTTCTGTAATGACTTCGACCCTCTACAAACGATAAATAAATAATAATGACAATAATAATAGAAAGAAATGACCGTGTCGACAGGGGTCTGCAATTTCAAAAACAGACCTCAATTTGACCATTTTGCCACAGCAGACGCCGCCGCCACTCTACCTCAGGTGTTGTCACAACACCTGCGGAAGTCTGAGGGCACCGCCGTGCTGAAGAGGTTAAAAACGCGTCTAAACTTGGCGGCGGAGGCGGAGGCGGCGGCGGCGGCGGCGGCGGGGCAGAGACATGATGCGAGAAGACCTACTTCCGGAGTTCGGGAACTTAAGGTGATCGTTACATGCGTAGGAGGAGGAGGAGGAAGAGGAGGAGGAGGAGGAGGAGGAGGGAGGAAGGAGCCAGGTCATATTGAAGGAACACAGAGTCGGACAGGGAATCGCTAAGAGGAAAAGAGAGGGAGAGAGGCTGGGAAAGAAGAAGGGGGACGAGGAAGGTGGACAGGGGAACAGGGGGAAATTGGATATGGGGTCAAAAGGTGCAAGAGGTCAAGGGGAACCAGGGGGAATAGAGGGTAAGGGGGAAAAGGGAGCAAGGGGGAATAGAGTGTAAGGGGAAAAGGGGTGCAAAGGGGAATAGAGTGTAAGGGGAAGAGAGGCGCAAAGTGGAATAGAGTGTAAGGGGAAAAGGGGTGCAAAGGGGAATAGAGTGTAAGGGGAAAAGTGGTGCAAAGGGGAAAAGTGGTGCAAAGGGGAAAAGTGGTGCAAAGGGGAATAGAGTGTAAGGGGGAAAGGGGAGCAAGGGAGAAGGAAAAAGATTAAATAGATGGGGTACTACGAGAAAGGGGAAAGGGAAAGGGGGAGGGGGAAGGGGAAGGGAAAGGGACAGGGAGGGGAAAGGGAAAGGAGGGAGGGGAAAGGGAAAGGAGGGAGGGGAAAGGGATAGGAATAGGGAGGGGAAGGGAAAGGGGAAAGGGAAAGGGGGGAAGGGAAAAGGAATAGGGAGGGGAAAGGAATAGGGAGGGGAAAGGAATAGGGAAGGAAAGGGAAAGGGGAAAGGAAAAGGGTAAAGGGGAAAAGGGAAAGGGGAAAAGGGAAAGGGGAAAAGGGAAAGGGGAAGGGGAAAGGGGCAGGGAGGGGAAGGAAAGGGTAAGGGGGAAAAGGGAAATGTGGAAAAGGGAGAGGGGGAAATGGAAAGGGTGCCAAGGGAGAGGGGGAAAGGGGAAGGGAGAAATGGAAAGGCGAAGGGAAAGAGAAAGGGAAAGGGGAAGGGAATGTGAGGGAAGAAATGAGGAAAGGGAATGGGAGAGAGGGAATGAGAATGGGGGAAAGGGAATGGGGGAAAGGGAATGACAATGTGGGAAAGGGAATGGGGGAAAGGGAATGGAGAAAGGGAAAGGGGGAATGGGGAAAGGGGGAAATGGAATGTGGGAAAGGGAATGGAGAAAGAGAAAGGGGAAAAGAGAAAGGGGAAAAGAGAAGGGGAAAAGGGAAAGGGGGGAAGACAAGGGGGAAAGGGAAAGAAAAGGAGAAAAAGGAAAAGGGGAAAAAGGAGATGAGGAAGGGGACAGAGAAAGGGGGGAAAGGGAGAGGGAAGGGGGAAGGGAAAGGGAAAAGGGAAAGAAATGGAGAAAAAGGAAACAGGAAAAGGGGAAAAGGAGATGAGGAAGGGGACAGAGAAAAGGGGGAGGGAAGGAGGAAGGGAAAGGGGAAAGGGGAAGAAAAGGGAAAGAAGGGAAAGAAAAGGGAAAGAAGGGAAAGAAAAGGGAAAGGGAAAAAGACGAAAGGGAAAGTGGAGGGAAAAGGGAAAGGAATGGAAGGAAAGGGAAAAAGGGGGTAGGCAAAAGGGAAAGGGGGAAAGGGAGATAGGAAGTGGGAAATGAGGAAGAGGGAAATGAGGAAGAGGGAAGGGAAGAGGGAAAGGGAAAAGGGAAAGAAGGGGAAAGAGGGACGGGGAAGGGAAAGGGTGAAGGGAAAGGGAGAAAGGGAAAGGGAGAAAGGGAAAAGGAGAAAGGAGAAAGGGGGAAAGGGAAAGTGGGAAGGGGAAAGGGTGAAGGGAAAGGGTGAAGGGAAAGGGAGAAAGGGAAAGGGAGAAAGGGAAAGGGAGAAAGGGAAAGAGGGAAAGGGAGTAGGAAAGGAGAAAGGGGGAAAGGAAAAGGGGAATGAGGAAGGTAAATGAGGAAGGGAAAGTCGTAAAACTGGAAACAAGGGAGGAGAGGGAAGGAGAGTGAGGAAAGAGAGGGAAAGAAAAGGAAAGAAGGAAGCGAAGCTGACCCAGGTAGTGGGGTATGTTCTACCCCCTCACCCTCTACTTAATTTTGTCCTGGCTAGACATTGACGCTTTTATTCAGCCAAATCAGGACCCCGGGCTGTTGACGAAGGGAGGAGAGGGCGCAGATGACGTCACGGCCGAAACAGAGATGAGGAGCCGAGAGAAAATAGGAAGAACTGATACAGAGAAAACGGAATCTGCAGAAAACGTCGATCGGTGGAGGAGAGGGGGGGAGGTTGTTGGGGGTGCTGGCTGCTGGGAGACAGCGGGGGAGGGGGAGGGGGAGAGGGAGGAGGGGGAGATGGATCCAGGCCCTGGTGGTGGTGATGGAAGTCGAAATGGTGGCAGCAGTTGCATTGGGAGTGGTGGAAGTGGTGTTGAAGCAGTGGAGGGTGGGACTTTGGTGATAACAGGACTACGTGGTGACAGTAATGGTGGTAGTGGTGTTGACGGTAGTGGTGGTGATAGTAGTAGTGGTGATAGTGTTATTGTTGCTGGTGGTGGTAGGAATAGGTGGTGGCGGTGGTAGGAATGGGTAGTGGTGTTGTACTTGGTGGTGATTGAGAGGGAGGTCAAATTACCACTGTCCAAAGAGAGGGAGCCAACAAGGTAGAGGGAGAAAATGAGACCAGTCGACGATTACACGCGATACATTTATATACATTATATAGAAAAAAAAAAAAAAAAAAAAAAAAAAAATTATATATGTATATATATATATATATATATATATATATATATATATATATGTATGTATATATATGCAAAGTAGACCACTTGGAAAAAGAAACTAACGAAGCAGAGCGCTTTTATATATTACATCTTCAGTGCAACAAGAACCTGTTGCACTGAAGATGTAATATACGAAAGCGCTCTGCTTCGTTAGTTTCTTTTTCCAAGTGGTCCACTTTGTATAAGTGAACACACGTACCCGTGTTCTTATTAGTGTATATATATATATATTTATTATATATAATATATATATATATATATTATGTATATATATATATAATATATATATTATAATATATATATATATATATATATATATATATATATATATATAATATCACAATTCGTACTGACCGCTTTCGTACTGTGACGCTTTATACATTCTATTATGGTGAAGGTAGGATCTCCGATGTACAAGAGAATGTCGTCATGGAGTTTGTAAAATATTTGAAGATCGCCACTTTGGTAGCCACTTCCGGCTAAATTGTCTAGTTGTTGTTTTTTTTTTTATGCCAGCTGCCGCCTGGCGATCTCATTCTTTTGAAACTTCCTCCACACCCTAAATTGTTCAAGATTTCAAGCCCTCAACCACTTCACTATTTTAATATGTTGCCCTCTTGGCCACCAAGCAATTCCATTCAGCGGGGGGTGGGGGTTGTCAACAGAGGGTGTTAAATCATCCTATTCTAGATAAGTTGGGTCACACGAAGAATCGTCACCCCACGAGATCCCACCTGAAGAATTGTCACTCCAGTACGCCGAATATCAACAGTGGAATAAAGATTAGGTTAGGTTAGGTTAGGTTGAACGAGGGTTATGCTTATTGTCATCAACTTGTACAACCGAAGAACCGTAAACCCAGGATGGCCTACATGAAGAATGGTCACCCTAGGATAGCCCACATGAAGAATTGTCACCCTGTCGAAGTCTGGGGTAACGATTCTTTATGTGGTCCGATAAGTCATATATTTCATTCTGGCTGTCGTTGGACAACTTCCTTCAGCTAAAACCCCCAAGAGGTCAATGGGTTCTAAGTACAATTAATTAGAAACCAAATCATCTTGGCCTTTCGTCTCGACTCGGAACTACCAAACCTCAGGTTCCCTTCCTAACGATCATCAGTAACTGCCACTTGTCCATGCGGTCGCCTCAGATATGGATCGCGAATGGCGAGGAAATATTCCCAGCTCCTGCCTAAGATTAATTCTGTTGCGTGAGCTGACAGTACTTGCGTTGCGGTGAGGAGATTGGTTCTCGCGTCCCACTCTTCTCCTCCGGCCGAGCCGCACAGACATTTATTCCGGGTACTTTGTCGAGCGTGAAATTAGAGGCCGAAATCCCCAACACTTTAGGGCCAATTTTACGGGGCTGTGGTTAGTTTGTGATTCCAGGGCCAAGACATTCTCGGTTGAGCCGTGATCTCCGATTTCCCTGGTCGTCAGCATTGGATAGAGTGAGTGAGTGAGTGAGTGTGTGTAACAAGTACCTACAATTCTACAATAAGGACGAACAAATTTTATTTCCAATAGACAAGGAGACAACTTGCAACCAGTCAAGTATACCCATCTTTCACCTTATGTTTTCCTAGCTGGCATAAGAAATACGTATATTACCCAGCTGTGCCATCTCTTCCTGAGTTCAGCTGGACCCTACCTCCTTGTTCAAAGCTCAAGGCTCCCGTGCGCTTGGATAGTCTTAACGAGAATGGATGATTCTGGAAACGATGAAACTGGTGAAGACTTTAATGAAGTCTTCAAAGCCGAGGATGAAGGCCGGCCTGAGCTATGACTGTTGAAAAATTCAAAGCCAAATCACCTACCCACCATTAATATCTTATTCACTTGCTTATTTCATTTATTTATTCATTTATTTGTCTCTTTGTCCGGTTCCAAACCACGAGACATAAAACTGACAATGGATATTCCGGAAAGTAGTCAAAGTTAACGCTTTTTATCTTATCTTAATTAGGAATGAATTAGAATTAGGACGGCAATTTTCGATTTTTTTATTTTATTTTTTTATCTGGGAGATGTACAGAGAAATGGCATTTTCCGACATGTCTGGGAAGAATTATAAATCTACTTGCACTTACCCCCTTCCTTACCAAACGACACACTTCTAATCTGACTGCTGTCACACCATCTCAGCAAAGCCACTAACCCCAATCAATAAAACTCTTCCATGCTCTTCATCTTACTGCTGCAAAGCGACTTCATTTAACTGCACATCAACAACTCTATAGAGAAGAGGATACATTTTCATATAGGAAAGGTACAATGTAAACACGATTAATACACTAGTGTTTATAAGTGGGGGCGACTGTACCTCAAGAGCAATATTTTTAGTTGATTCCACTACAATCTTGCAAAGTTTGGTTGGATGGAACGTGTGGTGACAGAACTTGAAACAACAGTTCAGTTTAACCATAAACATAAATGAAAAATTCAATTTTGAAAATACATTTCCATCTGCAACATGACGTGTCTAGATAAGATTGATCCTGTGTTGTGCCTAGTTTGAGGCTATGAACAAGTAGCGCCAATGCAAAGGGATGCTGGACGGCCCAGATGGCAAATTCTCCGCAAGAAAACTAGTTCCAAGTCGACTAAAACAAGTTTACGACAAGCATGAGAACGAAGCCAGTTTGACTTTGGAAATCAATCGTCTTACGTAAAAGGGACAAGGGCAATGTGAATCGTCCTACTGAGAAGGAAGGACAAGGGATAAGGGCGAACTGGTCTCCCTCACCTCGGCGAATTTCGTGTCTAACATGAGCATCGACGCAGGTAAGCACGCTTCTCTCTGTCTCTCTCTCTCTCTCTCTCGCCCATCTTCCCCGAGGTAGCAGAGGCAAACATGGCTATTTCTGCGCGGGAAAGGCTGCGCAGTGGCGTAGTGGCGCAAGGGCAAGATAAACACTGCTAGTTTCCCGCCCACATCTCCCGCCAAGTCGACGTTCGATCGGTCTTTCCTTTCAGTACAAGGCCGTCTCATGGCTAAATAAAACAGTTTTCTCTCTGAATTAAATATATTATGACATGGGGCTGATTTATATAACCGAGACTTCAACACTTTCAATAAATAAACAAATATGATAAATTAATTGATTAACGATTGAAAATTATCTAGCGTTTGCTTGCCCGAAAGCTTAAGTGCACCGCGTGTGAGGGAAGGGAATAGCTACCCGTAACTTCCAACACCTTCATTCCTGGGGTCAACTTCACACCGACAGTCGAAAAAAACGTGTTCGAGGGCTTATGTAATTCTGTTCACCAACCCAAGTGTAAACTACAATCGAATAAATACTGAAAAATAATAAAACAAAATAATTAAATGAAATAGTAATAATAATAACTATAATAGTAATAACAATGGAATAAAAATCCCAGTCCTCTTTAAATGCCATCCCTATGCTGATTAAAATCACCTGTTTTCTGTTCTTGTAGAAGCAGAAGCATCCATAATAATAATGATGATAATAATGATGATGATAATAATAATAATAATGATAATAATAATAATAAAGTTGGCCTGCAATATACGGATAAAATACAACTCTTTATAGAGTTCTTTCCTAATTAAATCAAACTCCCCCCCCCCCGGCAAGAGCACACCGAGAAGTCATCGGCGAAGTCCCACAAGGAGCGGTCTTCGATCCCGTGCGCTTCAGTGTTCGCAGAGTCAATGGAACTGAAAGTGAAAGAATCTCTCGATTCTTTTTTAAAACGTGAAGTGTCTGAAGTTTTCTTTGACGTAATAAATTCTATATATTGTTTCTATATCCATTATATACATCATTGCTGCATTTCGACCTCCTCGTGCCTCAAAAGGACTACTGACTAGTTCCTTAACTGCATCTGCATACGCCCCAAATGCGAGGCGACATGGAACTCACTAGATGTCCTGGAATGTTTTCGTTGCCGGGAAAGTCATCTCCTGGGTCGTTGGGAACGTCCCAAGGCAATCAAGGACCTTGCAACTGCGAGCGCGGGAGGGAGACAAATCACAGAAACTAGAATTGAACTGACAAACTTTTTGCGATCTTTCCCGCGTGGCGACATGAGCACGGCCCCAACCCCTTTTTCACTTACCTACTTATTTATTTTCTTTGTTCTAGCTAACACGTTCACTGCTAGCGACTTGTACATCAATGCAGGTCGCCCATAAAAAATATATAAATCAATAGATAAATATGTATTCATGGGGCATATTGCACCTATGAAAAGCATCACAATCAATTCAGAGAGTAGAACATCATTACGGATGATGATCGCGACAAGAGATCGTAGACGGAATTACAGAGGTTGTGTTGCAGGCAAGACCAACTTCGGTATCGAAGCAAAAATGCCGACGGCAGACCTTTCTGTCCATAACGAGGTCGAGAAGAAAAAGAAGGAGAAAGAGGAAGAAGAAGAAAGAAGAAGAAGAAAGACGAAAGAAGAAAGAAGAAGAAAGAAGAAGAAAGAAAGAAGAAAGAAGAAGAAAGAAGAAGAAAGAAGAAGAAAGAAGAAGAAAGAAGAAGAAAGAAGAAAGAAGAAGAAGAAAGAAGAAGAAGAAAGAAGAAGAAAGAAGAAAGAAGAAGAAGAAAGAAGAAGAAGAAAGAAGAAGAAAGGAGAAGAAGAAAAGCCAAACAAAAATAACCAATCAATACGTTCGATTCGAAACGAAGCTGCCGTGACCTAACGAAGCCAATAACCAAGACTAACTTTTGCTGACATAGTTTCGTTTCCCAAGACTCGTTATCTGGATGACGCAATACGAGGCCAGGTGATAGGCTCTCCATGGTTGGCAGTGGTGTAGAAGAGCTGGGAAGTGGGGGGGGGGAGGACTAGGAGACCAGCCCGATACCCAGACAGACACAGACACAGACACAGACACAGACACACACAGACACACACACACACACACACACAGACACACACACACACACAGACACACACACACACACACAAATTTACTTTTTTTCCAGTTGGCTTGAGAGAAAAACCCCTTATACCCCTCTTGCTTGTGGGTTCGTTCCACGTATATTAGCTCTTAAGTTTTTTGTAAGATTCAAGATTTCTTTCTTAATATATCCCCGTACAATTTCATTCGTCTTTTAAGGAATTACCGAGTTCGTTGGGTGGTAGCAACGTAATTGGTTTTTCATTATTTTCATCATTATAATCACTATAGTTATTATTATTATTTACCTATTATCATGTATTATCTATTATCATTACATTATATCATTATCATTCATTATACTCATTATTATCATTATAATTATTATCATTATCATCATCATCATTTTCATTTTCCAGGTCAAAGCAACGTCCACCCATCAGCCAAAAGTTAATATATAAATAATAAACGTAAATAGGTAAATTAATAAACAAATAAAATTAAATCCACACATAAAATATGCATGAAGATTAATAAACATGAACAAGTCTACTGCTGACAAAGAACGAAGATTATAAAACCAACTTTGGGTTAATAGACAGTGTAATCTCTTTGGTACGGCGACGCCCAAGCGACGCCAGCTTCAGCAAACTTCCTTCTGGTAAATGAGAGACTATTTTATTCAGCTGAGTCGGGGTCTGGGGGGGTCTGGGGACCAAATGGGATCTCGATCCACTGATGCCCAATTCTGTTCAGCGTCCGCACCCCATCAGCTGAATAAAATAATCTGTCACTAACCAAAACGGAATATGTAGAGTGAACCACTGTATTGAAGTGAACGGATTCTTAGTTTCCATTATGCCACAAAGGGTTCATGACGCAAGTTACCGAATTGAAGGTGTTGAAAGCGAAACTTCACGAAGATGATTTATTCCGTGAGGCGTCAGACGATTTTATTCAGCTACGGGGCCAACTTCATACTGAAAAAGGTAATTTGAACAAAGAACTTCCAGAAACTGGGGAAGAGTCTTGGGACAATAAATTCCATGTTCCATAGTCACTTCTTGAAAATTTCGAGTTTTCTTTAGTGGAAATCGCCAATCAGGTTAGTGAATCAGGAGGCCGGTTGATCTGCTACACTTAACCTACATTGATACCTATGTATGTACGCGGGCATACACGAAAATATATACACACACACGTGCACACACACACACACACACACACACACACACACACACTCACACTCGTGGCGCAGCGGTACAGTTCACGGCTGCCAATACGGCGGTCCGGGTTCGAATCCCGCCCAGGGCCGAAATAATTTCAGTATCGGTGCGCTGTGGGTTGTTACTCCAACTCTCGTGGGCGGGGAGTTGGGTGTGTGCGTGCGTGTAAGGTCACAGCATTACCCACAGATCGGTCATATGTGAGTTCTGAGCCCTCTTTTGGGAGGGAAATAACTGTCGATCACGAGTCCACACGTGATCCAAGACCATGGTGAATCACACACACAAAGAAACATGAGAAAGGTTATATAAATTTTGACCAAGAGTTCTCAACCCTTGGAGTCCTGAAAAATGGTGTGGAGTAGGTGGAAGACCTAACCTCAAACTAATGGTAGTTAAATGTTGGCTGACGATTTTATTCAGTGATGGAGTCGTCTCCAGAAGTACAAAGAACAGCACCATACAAGATACAAAATACAAGATACGAGGAAACAGGCTGGGAAGCCCTTCGCCAGACAATATGGCTGGAGCCAATAGTGGGAAATTAACTTCAACGCCCCCCAAAAAATGCAAATTACTGGAATTGGGTAAAAGCTCATTAAGACCATCAGTGATCTACTCAATAGGAAATGAATCCATTACGATTGCTAATGCAAAAGAAGAGAAAGATTTGTTGGTGTTGGTAATGCATCTTGGTGTTGGTAATGTACCTTGTCATATGAAGAAAGTATCAATAAAATTGTGGGTAAAACATACAAGACGACAGTAAAAACCTATTCATGGCATGTAAATAAATAAATAAATAAATAAATAAATAAATAAACAAATAAAATAAAATTACTGAATTCCTGATCTGCCCTAAACTGGAATACGCAGCGTTGGTATGGTCTCAGCACAGAATGAACGATAAAAATAATATAGGGGAGTATATGGACAATAGATATCAAATCGCTTCTCAGCCTTGCAGATAGAACGCATAGAAAAATAAAGTTGATTTAATAAAACTGCTCAGGTCCCTATGAGGATTATAATTTGTGATTGACAGAATCTTTTGGTCTGGGTCAAAACCGTGTCACAAAGTCATGGAAAACTGAAAAGTTGAAAGAATAATAAAGACTAAAGGATGTAAAAAATTTGAATAGTTTAGATGATAATAGCCTAAGATCACGCTACAAGGGAATTAAAAATTGGGTAGGATTATTATTGAAGTATATAGGTGAACACAATTAGGTTAACACACAAACACGCACGCACGCACACACACACACACACACACACACACATCACGAGTCCAACACGTGATCCAAGATCATGGTGAATCATATACACACATACAAAGGCGTGTATGGTGTGTGAGTGTGTGTGTGTGTGTGTGTGTGTGTGTGTGTGTGTGTGTGTGTGTGTGTGTGTGAGAAAGGGAGAGGGAGAGAAAGGGAGAGCGAAAGAAAGGGAGAGTGAGAGAAAGGGAGAGGGAGAGAAAGGGAGAGGGAGAGAAAGGGAGAGGGAGAGGAGAGAGGAGAGAGAGTAAGAGGAGAGAGAGGAGAGAGAGAGTGTGTGTGTGTGTGTATCTGTGTGTGTGTGTGTGTGTGTGTGTGTGTGTGTGTGTGTGTGTGTGTGTGTGTGTGTGTGTGTGTGTGTGTGTGTGTGTGTATGCGTCAGTGTGTGCGTCAGTGTGTACGTCAATGTTGCCAATGTGATTTTGTGTGTGTGTGTGTGTGTGTGTGTGTGTGTGTGTGTGTGTGTGTGTGTGTGTGTGTGTGTGTGTGTGTGTGTGTGTGTGTGTGTGCGCGCGCGCGTGTTTTGTGTGGTATGATTTGTATGATGCGATGTATTTTGTGTGGGTTGGTGTGGGCTGTGTAGTTTGATGTGCTTTGTTTGCTTTGTGTGGTGTATGTGATTGTCAAAACGAGTCCTCAGTTCACATCATTCTGAAAGGCAACAGCTGACGATCTTTAGTCCGGCGCGTGATCCAAGACGGGTCAATCACACGCACGAACGCACGCACGCAATCCCTCCGTTTTCTGTGACTGTCGCAGATTGCTCTTTGTTTGTTCACGTGTTCATTTGAACGCGAGCCTAGCAACGCTCTATTAAAAGTTCTGAGTGACGTTTCGCATTTTGTCACAACAACAAAAACAATTATTTATTCACGCCTCACAAATATACCCATTACTTCATCCCATGTAATCCGTATTTATATTTAGAATTGACGAAAGGAGATTAGATTTAGCTGAGATCCCTTCCACCCTTCTTAAGAATTTTGAGTCCATCTCAACTGGCCCCTCAACACCAGAAACCAATTTCATTTTATTTAGGATGTCGATTGACGATTTTATTCAGTTGAGGGATCCCCACCTAACCTCTCCGGCCGCCTTAGGGTTAAAAATAACCTCGATGTCCCCCAGTGAGGAAGGAAGGGCAGATTGTACTAAGGGCGGACTAATATTGTCGACCCCGGGAGGCGTCGTGATGGTTCATCCATTATTCTTTTTTTTTTATTTAATTTCAGCAAAACCCGGTCTTCACTCCACCTTCCCCGTTGAGGATCACCATTTCCAGTTTGTGTAATTTCTAAAACCTTGTACTATTTTCCTTAGGGAGATTCAGCTGTTTTGGGTCGAGATGACGAGGAACCCGCTGTTTCCCCCCCTACATCGTCTATACTCGTTCCCGCGACAGTGGTGACTGCTTTGTTTGGTTTACTTGCCATAACCCCGCATACAACAAATAACCTGCGAAACTGATTATGTGAAGGTAATGTTAATTCTAAAAGTCGAAATGCTATTAGCATAATGTTTATCCACTACCAAAACACACCAAAACATGATAAACACACTAAACACCAAAACACACATACAAACACCAAAACACACTTTTAATGCACATGCACCCAAACACCCTAAAATACACAAACGTCAATACACAAAACAAATAAACGCTTAACCGCACACACGTCTATAATATTCAAGATTTTTTTCCGTACAGGTAAGTCAACTAGAATAGTTTTGAAGATGATACAACTCAAATACCAAATGTAAATTTAAAACCAAGTATGCTTGATGGAGAAACACAGGACCCTACGAGTATAGCTACTTTCCTGTATACTACAATTACGTAGACATGCACGCCCGCACGCACGCCCGCACACACACACACACACACACACACACACACACACACACACACACACACACACACACACA
This sequence comes from Oratosquilla oratoria, assembly GCF_046742065.1. NCBI lineage: Eukaryota > Metazoa > Arthropoda > Malacostraca > Stomatopoda > Squillidae > Oratosquilla > Oratosquilla oratoria. The sequence continues at coordinate 20,994,261 of NC_134800.1, forward strand.
CACACACACACACACACACACACAACCAAACACACGCATTGTGTATATGCACATTGTATACAGTAAATGTTTAGAGTTGACCTTTAATTTTGTTTTACTTTCAGATTTTCCTTGTTTGGATCACGAAGCATATCCTGGACTTTTTTCTGGAGTTTCTGTAATGAAAATGTCATTCACAAATATCAAGCTATTAAAATATTCAGCATTTTCAAAACTCTTCCTTCCAGAATCATTTGGAAAAACACCTTGGAGGCAAATCGAAAATAAACTTGGATAAAGGCGTACCGCGTATTGTTATCATAACAAGCTCTTCATAATTCAGTCATACTCTGTAGAATCTACACCATATTTTGACAACTACAGTGCTGCAGTCTAGGAATTTTTTTTTGTTCTATTTAGATTTCTAACAATCTTTTGTCAATCCCTCTACCCGTTCATTCACTTATCCACTCCACTCCACTCGACTCCAGTCCACTTAACTTCATTCTCTTCTCCACTTTATATAACTCTTCCTCTTCCTGCTACTCCTTTTCTTCAACAAATCCCATTCTCTTTTCCTCCTTTAGATTAACGTTTATCGATTTAATATCGAACATCATCATCTCTCTATGTCTTCTGCGCATTATCTCCAACTCTGCCAGCACATACTCTCCTACCCTTCCAACTTTTCCACTTGCTTCTCCACACCCAGTCTCCCTCCCCCAACCCCCACTCTGCCGTTCTCTTCCTTTGACCCCCATCCCTCCCCCCACCCTCACCACGAACACCTTCGTACTATCCTCCTCCCCCACTAGCCCCCCCACCCACCCCCCACGTCCCCCGTCTCTCGTCCCCACCGCCCGAGGCTTCCTGTGGACCCGCCCGCGAGCCCGCAACTTGGGCCGCGAAGCTCAAGGAATGAAACTCTTCGATACAATCTAACCGTCCAAGCTCGAGAGTGCAAGTGATCGTACGATTCTGGAAATGAACGCTGTACACAGCCACGACCGCAGCGCGGCGTGGGTTGCACGCACGCTTTCGAAGCGGTCCTTCCCGATTTGTTACGTTCAAGGTCAATTTGTTTCGGGTCTTATATTACGCCATTAGTGACTCCTGCAGACGACGCGCCGGTCCTTGTGATCTACTGACGCCCTTGAATAGGTTCCTTTGCAACAAGACCCCATGACGAGCAGGCATACCACAATTGCATGGAACTAAAAGGACTAGCTAGACTTGCAATGTATGCAGATTTCCAAGGTGGCCCACATACCCAAAACCCGTGATAATTAATGGATGCCAAAAGATTTTAATCAACGCCGAGGCGATAGGAGATAAGAGAAATTAATTTCAGGAGGAGGGAGGTCCACGAGGAAGGTGGTTGAGGCTATACCTGGTGCGCGTTTAGGTACCTGTTCCCTGTAGGGCAGGTTTGGACTGCCCAAATTTTATGTACTCGGTATTTTAGGGACTGCGACACCCCTATGGACTAGAGTCACGTAGTATTATTCTATGACTCTCACTCCTCGGCACGATATTGCCCACTAGGTTAGAAGCACTGGTTACGGGCATTATGCTCATGACGTGCATACGTAGGAAGAGGTTAACTGTGAGGGCCTCAATGTGTATATGTGTGTGTACGTGTGTGTGTGTATGTGTATGTGACTGAATGCGTGTGTACGTGTGTGCATATATACGTGTGTGTGAATGTGCGTGCGTGTGTGTGTTTATGTGTGTACATGTGTATGTGTGTGTGTATATGTGTGTGAATGTGTGTGTATGTGTGTGTATGTGTGTGTGTGTATGTGTGTGTATGTGTGTGTGTACGTGTGCGCGCGTGCCTGTGTGCGTGTCCATGTGTGTGTGCGTGTCCATGTGTGTGTGCGTGTCCATGTGTGTGTGCGTGTCCATGTGTGTGTGCGTGTCCATGTGTGTGTGTGTGTGTGTGTGTGTGTGTGTGTGTGTGTGTGTGTGTGTGTGTGTGTGTGTGTGTGTGTGTGTGTGTGTGTGTGTGTGTGTGTGTGTGTGTGTGGTGTGCGTGCCTGTGTCTCCGTATGTCTGTTGATTTATCAAATTGCATTTCTGTAGGAAGCTCATTATCTACAATATTCCAGGTTTCTTTCCAGGCTAGGCCACTGATATCAGTTCTACAGCAGTTTCAAAATACAGTTATAGATTCCCGTCTATTGAACTGTCTACACATCAGTCATCCGGATTTTAAGGACATTACCAATTTAGTCGATAGTGGAAGGGGTATTGAAGGCGGAGAGGGTGGAGGAGGAGGTGGAAGAAGAGGAGAAGGAGGAGGAAGAGGAGGAGGAGGAGGAAGAGGAGGAAAGGAGATGGTGGTTACTTTAGTTCCCATCTTGTTAGGATCCAAGAACATGAACTTCACCGTCAACTAACAAACAACGCAGTAAAAGGTATCGATAACAGCAGCGTCAGTGTAGTCGTGACGATAACAGCCGTATTGACAGGTCCTGGTTCGTTTCGCATAGTCGGCACCTGATTCAACGAGTGATTGGGCAGCAGTAAGGTACATATCTTGAGTTTTTTTTTTTTTTTTTTAACGAGGGCAGTAGACCGTGGACCGTCCCCCCCTGGGACGCCGCGTGAGCGAGGGTTGTTGGTCATCTTCCCCTGCAGAGATGTCCCGATTCCCGTCCACCCTCGGATGAGTTGGGTTTTATTGTCCACGTGACCAAACAGCCTCCGTCACTACTACCATCACCGTTACCATAACACCACCCAACACCACCGTCACCATCACCGTCACTTTCGTTACTACCACCACTCCCACCAAATTTGAACCGGTGCACACCAACATATTGTCCTAAAATGCTCCTCCATGAGGCACCACAGAGGTGAAGTTGTCATACTCTCCTCTTACTCTCTATGTTGAAGTATGGGAAGCTGGCAGATAACAGAGGAGAATCACGAACATCAAGTAAACGTGTATGAATATAATTTTTCAGACTACTGGGCTTTCTTTTGCAAATGAGACTATCTCTTTGTATCTTATGTTTAATTTTTCATATGTAAGTTGATCATAATTTGTGTATTTTATGACAGGCTTGACTAAAGTATAGTGCTTTTAATATACGAGTACATTACCAACTTGTTGACCGTGATTTGAGATTCTTAACTGAATTGACTGCTAGTGATAGACTCAAACTAAGCTTGTTTCCTGCCCACTAGCTTCTATGAAAGGCAAGGCTCCTTCTCAAGGGATGGACCTGGTCATCCTTAACAATGATGATTATCTACATTTCCTTGTATACTATTTTGACTAATGTGATAAAGACCCAAAAAGATTTTACCCAGCCCTCTTGAAACATCTGGCCCTTTGGTAAACAGAGCCTCTACATTTGAGGGTCAGCGTGGTCATGTCCTGGTTTAGTTCCCAGATAAGAAAAAG
>NC_134800.1:21007654-21012654 GCF_046742065.1 Oratosquilla oratoria
CCTACGTGCCAGACACCCCATCCCGTCGTTCCGTCTCTCTCCCCCCCCCACCGTCTTCTCGTCCCCCCAACCTTTCTCCCCCCACTCCCAACACAAATCCCCCTCGCAGTGTTGCCCACAGCGGAGCAGCGAATTTGGTGTCCACTACTGGCATCTTTCCCTAACGTTCGTCTTTAAATGGAGTTGCGTAAGGTGCATGAACATCCAAAAACTACTCAACGCCCAAAATCGTAACGACCGTTGATTTCGGAGTGAGGTCGCTGGACTCCTTCCGAATGCGTGTAGAGGGGAGTTAAACTGCTTAAGAGAACACAAATATTCTGCTCACAAACTGTCCTTCCTCAGCAGGTTCTTTCTTCGTCTTCCCGCTCAGGATCCACCCCCACGCACTTCCTCCCCCTCCGCCCTCCCTCACTCACTCCTCTACTCGCTTCTCTTGCAACCGTTCTATTCCATCAACACAGGATATTTGAAAGTAAATAGTCCAGAGAATGAACATTGGTGCATTCACGACGCAACTTGCATGCAGACGTCGCGTTATTACAGCCAAGCTACGCGATGACATTCATTACAGCACGAAATATTGATAAATGCGTCCGTGTTCAACATACAAACAGTGGCTTGCATCCGTTTGCTTGTACGCAATGGACTGCCGACACGCACAGTACTTGTAGAATACTAATAAACACCACGAGAACAAAAATAAATATAATCCTGGAGTAAACTATTCAAAGGGTAGCGTAAACGTGTTCACAACACAAACCAGCACATATGAACAAACACAAACAAACAAGCAGAGATAAACAAACACAAGTAGATAAACATAGGTGAACATATGTAAACAAACACAAATAAGCACATGTACGCACAAGCACAAGCACAAGCACACACACACACACACACACACACACACACACACACACACACACACACACACACACACACACACACACACACACACACACACACACACACACACACACACACACACGTACGTACGTGCACACTGAGCACAGTAACCTACCGACCCAGAACTGAAGCACTCAACTTACAAACGCTGAAACATTAAAGTGCACGCAACAGCTACAACGTCCGGAGAACACACTTGTGATATATCGGTGTTTGTATTAATGTCATTTGTTCTCTTGTTTGCTTTTTGTAGTTTCCTAATGCCTCTGGAGGATTCGATTTTGTCCTGCAAAGGTTCTATGTTTTGATCATATGATCGATTGATATTGTTATTGTTTTACAGTGAAGTCAAGCAAGTTGCCACTTTAATAAAGCTGACTTGTTAGACTCATTGCATTTTATTACAATGGGGACGAGGATATTAGAAACTCGGAGGTGCCTTGCAACGATATTGAATTTTTGGCCTGCGTTTTGTTTCTGAAGAAGAGGAATTCGGCAAAGAAGTCTACTTCGGATCGCCGGCAAGTTTATACCTCGTGTTTATCTGGTCCGAGAATTTCATATTTTCGATTGCTTCATGAGACTACCAATGGATTTTGACTACAAATGAAGAGTTGTGAGATTAAATAAACTTAAACATTGCTTACAGTACTCATGGGAGGATTGATCCGTTTGATCCAAAGATAAAATTGGAAATCTGGTTGTCAATGTTGGAAGCACATTTTTCTCGTACAGATATCAGTGATGAGACTAAGAAAAATAATACATTGCTAGCGTCTTTAGAAAGAGAGAGTGTTTTGGCATGTCCCTCAGCTCCGAAACGCACGAGGTGGAGTATAAAGACATTGCACAAAGTTTGAAAGCACATTATGATGTAAAGCTTTCTTACCACCGTGCGTTGATTAAGTTTCAGCAAAGGAAGAAACAGCGGCGAAACTTTGCAAAGATTGGATTCAGATTTGATATCCTTTGCTAAAGAGTAATTTTGGGGGATGCTTTTGCCAGTCGAGTTAGAGATGAACTGTTCATGGCTATAGATGAGGAAAGGTATTTTCCTAATTCTGCAGCGGAATTTTTAGATCTACAAAGACTTCTGCAGACACTTAGAAAGATTATCGATATGAAAAACCTTTCCGCACAGAAAAAGTAAGGTATTAGTTTTGCATAGCGATGTTAGCGATGTTAGCTTTAGAAAAGAATGGAGATGTGAAATGTAAACATTGTGGATACCCAATTAGTGTATTCAGTTTGTATTAATAAGAAGGGACACATGAAACGTGTTTGTAGGTTGAATTCGGCTATGGGTTCTCAGCATCAAAGTAATAATTTACAAAAGTCAAGGAAAAGTGAAAGAACAAGAAAAAAGTAAACATGCTGGCTGAGGATGGTGAAAGTTGATCAGAAAATAATAATAGACAGTTGTTTTGTTTGAGACAGTGGGGTTAAGGTAAAAGAAAACGAAGTCCTTAATGTTAAAACCAAGATTGAGGTGGATTGTAATGGAATGTCAATTCCTTTTGAAGTAGATAGTGTTGCTGGAGTTTCAACTCTAGGTTATGATTATGTTGAAATATTGAGATTATCTGTACATTATTGTAATAAACTGTTAAAGGCATATGGGAATACTGATATAAGGGTTATAGGAAAGGTGATTGCATCTGTAACAATGATTTTAGCACCATTGTTTCTATGTGGCAGAAAATGTAAACAACAACTTATGTGGGAAAGATATGATGCCAAAGATTGGTAAGCGTAGTAGCAAGTACAATAGCGAGTAAGTATACCAAACTAGTTGAAGAAGAATTATACAAACTGGTATCTGATGAGGTCATAGAACCAGTGAAATTTAGTGACTGGGCAGCACCAATAGCCCTTGTTTTAAATGCTGTCAAAAAATCAACGAGGATAGGTTGAAACTTCAAATATCTGAATGGAAATATTGCATGTGACAAATATTCTTGGTCCAAAACAGAGATTTTTGCTGTGGTAGGGAAAAGTAAGATCTCTTTCAAGATTGTTTTGAAAGATGCATATTCACAATTGCCAGTGGATGATGAAAGCCTGAAGTTGTTGGTAATTAATACACCAAAGGGTTAGTTTAAATAAAATAATTCCTTTTGACTATTAACCAACAGTTTGTATCATAATTACTAGGGAAATATATATAAAGTGATTGCATTTTTGGATGACATTTTTATAGATGAAACTCAGGAAGAACACTATGTAAGACTAGAAAGGCTGAGAGAAATCCAGAAACGTAGTGTAGCTACAAGTAAAAAGACTTTTGAATACTGATAAATTAGAGTATTTAGGCTATGTAATTTCTGGAGATGGAATTAAACCATCACCCAAGAAGTTGGCAGCTATACTTGAAGCGCCTTCTAAGTCTGTAAACGAAGTAAAAACAAAAGTTAGGGATGGTTACTTACTACAGTAGATTTGCATAAAATATTTCTAGTGTTCTTTTGTACTGTACAATTTACTGACGAAAAATGCAAATCTTGTTTGGTCTAACGTTGAAGCAAATACTTTAAGCAAGGTCAAAGCTGAATTAGGCATCCAAGTCCAAATTGATTGCAATTTTGTAGTGACAACCCAGAATTTGTTGAAGTAGATGCATCACCAGTCAGTGTGGACTGTGTTTTAATGCAAGAAAATGGATACGAGAAACCAATGTACTTTGCTAGCTAGAAGCTGTCACCAGCGGAGTTAAATTACTCGTAGCTGGACAAAGAAACTTTAGCTTTGGTCTATGCAGTTTCAAAATCTAAATATTTCATACTGGGTCGTAAGTTTGTGATCAGAACCGACCATAAATCTTTGCTTGGTAGAGGTAAGGAGATAGTAAATGCAAACACGAGAGTGCAACGTTGGGCTTTACTATTATCAGAATTTTATTATGTTTTGGAGTTTAAATCAGATAAAGAAATTTGTAGCAGATGCATTCAGCAGTTTGCCTGTTGATGATTCAAGTTTGGATTTAAGTACTCCAAATGAATATGTTTATTTTGTAGAAATTTTAAGAGAACAAGATATTTCTTTTTATGCTATTAAGTGGATGTCCAAGTCAGACCCAGTTGTGATTAAATTGTATTGTGTAAATATGTGATTAATTATGTAAAATTTGGATGGATTGATGATCCTATGGTGTCTGAGTTTGTTACTGTAAAAGCACAGCTAAACGTGTATAACAAGTTTTGTTATAACGTAATCATGTGGTTATTCCATCAGAACTACGTGGAACAACTACATATAGGACACAATGGTATTAGTGCTATGAGAGCGGAGGCACGTAATTGGATATATTGGCCTAAATTAGACCAGATTCTAAAGTGACCGTCGTGTGATATTTGTTTTAAAAACTTTCAGTCCTAAGTTTGTTGAGTTATCCTGGACAGAAACTGAAATAGCACGGAGTAGACTACAAGTAGATTATGCTTGCCTAATAGATGGTCATTACTTTTCTTATATTGATAGATGCCCATACAAAGTTTTTAGACATTCATGTTGCAAAATCAACTACATCTGCTGTAATTATTGCTAGATTGAGGCGTAGTTTTTGTAACTTTGGGATACCAGATGTGCTTGTTTCAGACAATGCAAAATGTTCAGTGTCTAAACAAATGGAGTTTTTTCTTGAGGAAGAATGCTGTCAAGCATATTAGCCCGGCTCCTTATAATCATTCTTCAAATGGTTTGGCGGAAAGGGCAATAAAAACCTTCAAGGAATGACTGAGGAAGTTTACAAAGGGAGATTTTGATACACGCCTGTGTAGATTTTTGTATAAGTATAGATGATCAGTACATTCTTCCACAGGTAAAATACCAGCTGATATGCTGTTCATTAGTTTTAAAGGACTGATTGAAAGAGTAAAACTTCAGGAAAAGAAAGACCTGAAAATTTAATGTAAAGATGTAACAGCAAAATACAAGGTAGATGATGCTGTGTTTGTTGGAAATTATGCCCAGGGATGTACTTGGGTAGAAGGTAAAATAGTTGAAGTGTTTGGAGTACGAAACTTTAAGGTAGGATTGAAAAAAATTGGTAATGTAATTTGGAAAAGGCATGCGTAGGAATGAATGCCAAGATT
>NC_134800.1:21017654-21037654 GCF_046742065.1 Oratosquilla oratoria
TGTGTGTTCGCGCGCGCGTGTGTATGTGTGTGATAGACTGGATGAGACAGCTGTGCTTTGCACGCCGACTCTCAACCCAAGTTGCAAACGCGCCGTTTCCATTTACTGTAAAGAGATAACATTCAAGCCTATTCCCTCAGGGCCACTGCTGACTGCCATTTGCCCCATCCCCGAGCAAAGAGCACCAAAGTGACTATTTCAGTCCCAGCTGAGTGACTTTACGTGCGCCCCCCCCCCTTTTCGTATTACATAAAAGGGGTTCATGCAGATGGGTTCTTGAGCTGATTCTTTAGATAGTTCATGGGGTACAAAAGATGAAAAGACAGACAGACAGACAGACAGCAGGCAGTGACAGGCGCGCACGCACGTACGCATACATACACGCGCCACGATAATCTATTCCTTCAAAGATAAATGCATCGTGATAGTCTATGCTGAATGAATCTGATTTTGCCTGAACAACAGCCATGGTGATGTTTTCCAACCATACCCCTAAAGAAAAAAACGAAAATAAAAACAAATCACTCAATTACCTGAACTATAATTATGGAAAAGGTACAAGTGGACAAGTGAAAAAAATATTTTAGAGAACTGGAGCTGTTGCTGAAGAATGAGAGGAAAGAATAGCGGAGATGATGGAGAGTGGGGGGTGGGGTGGGGGTGGGGGTGGGAGAGTCTGGGTCAATGGTTAGAAGAACGAGACTCGCTTCATCAAAATGTCAGGAGGGCCTTCGAAATCCAAAGTTTGTGTTCGTGGCTTCTTGCGTCTCCTGAAGAAAACACCTAAAGTTGATTGCTTCTGCCAAGTTCCTGAAGTAACTTAGTGCCTGACCTTCGAGCTTGTATGTTATTAGCCCAGTCTCCCCACTGTCAGGGTCCATTTTTCACTATTATTTTATTATTTTTTTTTACAGCAATCCGTAACGGGTGACATTCTCCCATTTGTTCCGGCTGCCGGCAGACTTCTTGTTAACTTTAGTAACGGAGAGGTCAAGCCTATATAGAGTAGGTTCTCCAGGTCTTCAGGTACTGCAAGGATAACTTCCTAGTGATCCTCCTCTTCACTATCTTGCACTTTCGCCTTCTCTAATTCCTGGATTTTTCCTGTCATCTCCCTTTTTTGATTTTCGATTGCTTAATTCACTTCCCACAATATTCTCGTATTTAACTTTAAAACCAAATAACCCACACCGTGACATTCCTGGTCCATATCACTAGCATCAATGTTTCATTCATGGCTGGCATAGACCTATAGATTCCTCCACATCAGATTCAGCCGCCGATAAGACATGCCTAATGACTAACAATCCTGGAACAATAAGACAATCCAGGTTAACTTTCCTTTAGTGGTGGAAAGTTGCCTGGAAGTACTTGGCAATCATCTTCTTGGTTCAAAAAATCTAGAACTGGAAACAACTTGCTGGTCCATGGGCTCCAGCAGCAGAAAAATGGTACTGGGCAGCAGAAACTCGACTGAAACAAAGTTAAACTGGGCCTCCAGAGATACAGCAAGTTCTGTATGATGTCCTTGTGCTTTATCTAGCAGCAGCAGCAGTGCCTTCAGAGGAAACATGTTCTTCTCCAGATAGGTCTTCAGTGATGGACAAACACTTCATAAATCCATTTATTAGAGCTTCTCCCCTTGAAATGTCTCGATTCCTTTGAACAAGCCTTTCCTGGTTAAACGCTTTGAGAGACTTCAAAGGTAAACTTACAATCACTTTGACCTTGAAATACCCAGAGGTATTGGCTCCCAATAACAGCCCAAGTCTATCTTTCGTAGGTCTAAGTCAAGTAAGAAAAGTCTCTTCCGCTGTCATCCAAGTCCTTCTGGGGACTCTTATCCAGAAGAGGTCAGTTTTTTTAAACACTGAAAACTTGAGGAAGACAATCTTCTTCCTCCTCCTCCTCTCCCCCTCCTCTACAACTCTAAATCACAGATGCACCAGCCACCTGGAAGACAATCTTCCTCTTCCTCCTGCTCCTCTTCCTCTTCTACAACTCGAAGTCACAGATGCACCAGCCACCTGGAAGACAATCTTCCTCTTCCTCCTGCTCCTCTTCCTCTTCTACAACTCGAAGTCACAGACGCACCAGCCACCTGTCTGCGTTGCAGACCTCTTGCCTAATTGAATTTCTCCAGTTCACCATCTTCCTATATCGGTCAAAACCCATCTTTTTATCTTTAAATCCATCTAAACCAGATGTATCTTTTTAAAGGATTTCAGTTTTCACGGCGTAAAAAATGAAAATCAATTCTCATTAAACTCCTCGAATTCAAAATAATTTTCTTTACGTTAAAAGGGATCATTTTTTTTATTTCTGCATTACTAGCTTCGCCATGATCAATCACAACTTTAATATCAAACATCGTCCTTTACAAATCTGTTCAAGCAACCTTTGCTGGGATCGAAATCATCAGAACAAGATACACTCGTTGTGGGTCTTTTATCATGCAAGTCGTGAAAAAAGCCACATTCATTCCATATATTGTCTGGAACTACATCGCTTTCAGCAATTTTTCTTAATTTCTATTTACATGTACAACAATTATTTTTACAAGGTACTTCCTTTTCTGCACGGTAGCAGTTTCACCAGCTACTTCAGTATCAAGTCCTTCCTTCCTTTTAGAGAAAGGTAGAAATGCTGGACCGATACTTACATCTGCATCTTTTATATTTTGTTGCGATTTCTCCTCATTCCCCTTTCTGTATTTTCCTTTCGTCAAGAGTCTAGTCATGCTTCGACTGTCCCCACCATCCAACCACACCCCGTCTTGTAAGGAAAGGAAAAGGTCATTGGTGTGTGCTACATACTTGATAATAAGTACTTCTGGGGCTCACAGTTCTGATTGTGTGCATCGTTTTACTCCATTCACTTACTCTGGCTGTTGCCAAGCGATCATATTACGCCAAGGGAAACCACCTGCCGAGGATTGCTGTTAGAGTTTACTAGCGCTTCTGTCCTTGTGGATAATCTTGCGCCATTGTCGTGCGCTGAGCAGAAATGGAGTCCATCATTCAAACACACAGATGATAATGAAATAGATTAATCTAGACAATATGACCACAAACTTCAGGTGACAATTATATTTATATGCAAAGGGGATTAAAATAGAGACGAGGTTCACAGTACACAGAAATTGAAGTCATGAGAGGCGATGGTTGGTACTTTTTTGGCTCACCCACACCCGGCGACCGCCGCGCGTGCCCACCATCAAATCCTCGAACTCGTTATAAAGTTTCCATCTTCATTTCCGTGACGACGGTCTGTTGTCGTTGTCTCGAGTTTACCTCGTGTCGAACCAATCACGTCCCGGGATTCTTGTGTCTCTTCCTTTCCTCGCACACGCACGCGCGCATGCATGCACGCACACACACACACACACACACACACACACACACACACACACACACACACACACACACACACACACACACACACACACACACACACACACACACACACACACACAGTGTTGTGGTTCACTTGGCACAGCGGGATTCTGAAGTGCGCCTACAGTTTTGCACTTTCACTGACTGGCAATGGACGGCACCCACGAAGTATCGTTCTTGCTACACTGCAATTCTCAGATATATTTACAATAGTGATAGAATGCTGGGGGCAGCAACTAATGCTGGGGCAGTAACGTCTCCCACGAATACTGGTATCATTCTTGCTACACTGCAATTCTCAGGTACGTTTACAACAGTGATAGGATGCTGGGGCAGTAACAAAGATTGTTGTCCCGAGGTTGATCAACTGACGGTTACAGACTCTCTAATATGGCTCTACTTCATGTACTTCAGTTTCATTTTTGTATACTTCCCCACAAAGCATGCATACAGCGCGCCACTGCATGAGAGGTGTTCACGGTCCCCTTAGCCTAAAAGTGTCTCTTGGGCGCCGCGTAGGTGAATGAAATGGTCCGCCTGGTGCCAGGAAGAGAGAGAGATGTGCCATCCGGCACGGACAGGGTTAATGACTGGCAGGTCCTCGGTATTTTCGTCCCGAGTAAGAAAGGACAGTTTTGTTCTGTTGAGGAGCATCACGTCCTCCACACATTCCCCAACCTTTCGCGACGCGAACGAATAAATTTCCTTAATTTTAGCACAACTTCAACATTGCAATGTACTTTTAAGAAGTTTTTCCATGTAAGAGAGAGAGATGGAGAGATAGAGACAGAGAGATGGAGAGAGAGACAGACAGAGAGAATATACGAGAGAGAAAGGATACGAGATAGAGGATACGAGAGAAGATATGAAAGAGAGAGAGGATATGAGAGGGAGAGGATATGAGAGAGAGAGAGAGAGAGAGAGAGGATATGAGAGAGAGAGAGAAAGGATATGAGAGAGAGAGAGAGGATATGAGAGAGAGAGAGAGGATATGAGAGAGAGAGGATATGAGAGAGAGAGAGAGAGAGAGAGAGAGAGAGAGAGAGAGAGAGAGAGAGAGAGAGAGAGAGAGAGAGAGAGAGAGAGAGAGAGAGAGAGAGAGAGAGAGAGAGAGAGAGAGAGAGAGAGAGAGAGAGGATATGAGAGAGAGAGAGAAGGATATGAGAGAGAGAGAGAGAGGATATGAGAGAGAGAGAGAGAGGATATGAGAGAGAGAGAGAGAGAGAGAGAGAGAGAGAGAGAGAGAGAGAGAGAGAGAGAGAGAGAGAGAGAGAGAGGATATGAGAGAGAGAGAGAGGATATGAGAGAGAGAGAGAGGATATGAGAGAGAGAGAGAGGATATGAGAGAGAGAGGATATGAGAGAGAGAGAGGATATGAGAGAGAGGATATGAGAGAGAGAGAGAGAGAGAGAGAGAGAGAGAGAGAGAGAGAGAGAGAGAGAGAGAGAGAGAGAGAGAGAGAGAGAGAGAGAGAGAGAGAGAGAGAGAGAGAGAGAGAGGGGGATATGAGAGTTAGAGAGAGAGAGAAAGAGAATGAGAGAGCGAGAAAGAGCAAGACAGCGAGAAAGAAAAAGAGAGGGGGGACCACTGGCTTGAAAGGGACCTTCACTGACCGAGACCCCAAAATGCTGGAGTTCCCAGGACAGGATCTACTAAGTACGCCTCCGTATTGAAGGGGCTCTAAGATAGTTTGAGAACTTGGAACTTCTTTCAAATGAAAAATTGCAGTTTTCTTCGGAGGCAATTCCTGCCGGGCCAAAAACGGACAAGATAAAAAATGGCTCCACAGAAGATTTGCATCATTTATTTCCTCAAGAAGAAGAAGAAGAAAAAAAAAAGGAATTAATATAGAAATATAAAATTTTATATTTCTACATTAATTCCAAACATGCATTAAAAACGAGCGCATGTATATTTTTTTAAATCTCGTGTAGAAAAGTTACATTAACAGGTTCGGGCTAAGAAGATCTGAGACCATGACATCGAGCCAGGGCGTGTCATGGACATACCACGGGAGCGTTCCTGACAGGTTTCCGACAGTGTCCCTGAAGAATCATCAATTTGTTCAACCCATACTTTCCAGACCTCTCAATCCATCTTTCCACCAGCGGTGCGATATACCAGTGTCGTATTTCAGTTCCAACAACTCATCTGCATAAGTGGGCTGACTGACTATATTCACAACTATAATAAATTCACACTATCCATACAACTTTACCAAGCCTGTGTGAAGTACAAAGTTTGTCTAGAGCGGTTATGCCGGTGGTCCTGTAGTGGACGAAAGCGATCAAGACCTTTTCTTTATGTCGAACGGAGATCTTTATTTGTTGACCTATAAACAACGACGATTTTTTTTCTTCTGGCGATTTGTGTGGGAAACCTCACCATCTAAGAATTAATCATAAAATTCTCAGGTCTGTTCTTCCCTTCTTGTATTTGCTGGCCTAGATATGTTTTTATTATTTTCTTCTCCACTACGAGATGCAACCAAATAGTATAACAGAACAACTCCTTTGTAACAAACTCGAGCGAGCGTCCAGTCGATCCGACGACATGACGTCACGAAGCCAGAGTGCGCTTAATTTCGAGTATTTACGACGCATTGGCACGCAGAAACTGGGTAAGTATGACAATATTCCACCCGTTACCTGGTAACGACCGACGCCAGACATGTTTTTGCTACAGCACCCAAGTTCCTCAGCTTTATAAGGAAAACTGCTAGACCATCTTCCTCTTCCTCCTCTTCCTTTTCCGTCACTATAAGATCCATCATTCTGGAGCAGAAGCTGTTGGCCAAAGTGTTGGTGTGACCAATAGAAGAACACTTCGCGCCGTCCAACTGCAGTGGGCCGAATTCCAGTCTTGTAACCACAAGCACAGGTATTCTGCACCTTCAGCAATTGGTCCCAGGCAGACACTACGAAATAAAACTGGAATAATCTGGAGCTCTTTGGGTCTTCTGCATCAGAAGCTGTAGAAAAGATCAGGGACTTGTTTCTGGGAAGAAGACCACCCTTCAAGGTCACTTTCTTGTTGCAGATCACTTGTGTCGAGACCGCAGACAGAGCATAATGTTTGTAGGGGAACCTTTACAGACTTTTTTTTAATCCTCTCGCAATTTCTCGAGAATTGCTTTCGTGCTTGTCATTCGACAACAAGATGCCGTCGTGATATGTTCTCAAGGGTAGGTCGGTTCAACAGTGAACCATTAGGGCCGAAATAAAATACGATCATCCCCGCAAGATGATGATGATAACGATGATGATGATGATGATGATGGTAATGATGATAACGATGATGATGGTAATGATGATAACGATGATGATGGTAATGATGATAACGATGATGATGGTAATGATGATGACGATGATGATGGTAATGATGATGATGATAATGACAATGATGATGATAATGACAATGATGATGATAATGACAATGATGATGATAATGACAATGATGATGATGACAATGATGATTATGATGATGACAATGATGATTATGATGATGATTATGATGATTATGATGATTTTGATGATGATAATGATGATATCGATTATGATAGTGATTATGACAGTGATTATGATAATGATAATCATTATCATGATGATGATCATGATGATGACAAAAACAATAGCGTACAACCGCACTTGTCCTTCTCCCCCAGGCCCTAGCATCAGCCCTGAGAATCAACCTTGACAAGCCTCCAGGAAGGCTCCAGATCCATCTCTACTACCTCCAGGTACATTCTATTTGTCCAAAACAACGACAAAATGTGCGGACGTCACCTGGGACCCGTCTACTCTATCAATTCTCATGACCGTGGTGCCTCAGCTAGCGCTCGACGATAAGGCACATAACTTGTCCCATGTCAGCACCATCGAATTTGTCCCAGTTCGACACTCGATCTCTCCAGTGGCGTTCCATGAGCCTCCGAAAGCGCACAGACACGACTTCAAGTCCGTGGCCTGGGTTCAAGACTCATATCCGTACCGGATAGGGATCTCAAGGTCTTTGTTTTGAAGACACGGACCTTTGTCTTTCTAAGGATGTGCCTACAGCGTAGGATCGCCCGTGCGAGGGTATCCACAACTCCTTCAGCCATATTAAGTCAGGCTACCTCCCTTGTAAGGGGGAAAAAGCCTTGGTATATCTATGTATGTATGTATGTATGTATGTATATATGTATGTATGTAAGTCAGCTATGGACTTCCAGGATTGAACCCCAGACTTTACTGTCAACATAGGTGAGTCTGTCCAAGATCTACACGGTCTCACTATAGGAAGCAGGGCAAGACTTGGCAGCTGGAGAACTGGAATGGGGAAAAGGAAGATTTGGAACATATTACAAAATTGAAATATAGATGAAGTAAGGCAGACTTTTTTTTTCAAGAGGAGGATAGTGTAGTTCACAGACAGACAGAAAGAGATTGGAAGGCGAAGTCAAGAGAGTAAGGGAAGCATAGAAAACAAGGATAAGAAGAGGAGGCACGACGTGGACGATGGGAAGGTCAAAGTGGAGTAGGAAGGGGAAAGGGGAGGGGGAGAAAGGCAAGGGGCAAGAGGGAGGGGAAGGGGAAGGACAAGGGGGGGAAGGGGAGGAGGAGGGGAGGGAAGGGGAGGAGGAGGGGAGGGAAGGGGAGGAGGAGGGGAGGGAAGGGGAGGAGGAGGGGAGGGAAGGGGAGGAGGAGGGGAGGGAAGGGGAGGAGGAGGGGAGGGAAGGGGAGGAGGAGGGGAGGGAAGGGGAGGAGGAGGGGAAAGCAAGGGGAGGGGGGAGAGCAAAGGGAGGAGGAGGGGAGAGGAAGGGGAGGAGGAGGGGAAAGCAAGGGGAGGAGGAGGGGAGAGGAAGGGGAGGAGAAGGGGAGGTGAGGGGAAGGGGAGGGACAGGGCAAGGAAGGAGAAGGGGATAGGGGAGGAGGGGGATAGGGGAGGTGAGGGGAGGAGGTGGATAGGGGAGGTGAGGGAAGGGGAGGTGAGGGAAGGGGGAAGGGGAGGTGAGGGGGCAAGGGCAGGGAAGAGGCAAGGGATGAGAAGGGGGAAGGGGTGAGAAGGGGGAAGTGGTGAGAAAGGGGAAGGGGTGAGGAGGGGGAAGGGGTGAGGAGGGGGAAGGGGTGGGAAGGGGGAAGGAGTGGGAAGGGTATAGGGAAGGAGGGGGATAGGGGTGGGGAGAGGAGAGGAGGAACACGGGGGAGGAGAGGGGAGGGGAGAAAGGTGAAGGGCAAGGGGGAGTGGA
This sequence comes from Oratosquilla oratoria, assembly GCF_046742065.1. Taxonomy (NCBI): domain Eukaryota; kingdom Metazoa; phylum Arthropoda; class Malacostraca; order Stomatopoda; family Squillidae; genus Oratosquilla; species Oratosquilla oratoria. The sequence goes on from NC_134800.1 coordinate 21,026,280, forward strand.
GGGGGAAGGGATGGGGAGGGGAGAAGGGGAGGGGCAAGGGATGGGGAGAGGAGAAGGGGAGGGGCAAGGAGGGAGGGGAGGGGCAAGGAGGGAGGGGAGGGGCAAGGAGGGAGGGGAGGGGAAAGGAGGGGCAAGGGGTGGTGAGGGGAGAGGAGGGGAGGGGGAAGGGGAAGGGGTGGGGAGAGGAGAGGAGGGGCAAGGGGGAGGGGAGGGAAGGAGATTGGGAAAGAATCTGGATGGGATGGGGTGAGGGGGAGGGAGGCGAGGGGCACGGGGGAAAGGGGAGGAGTGAAGGTGGACGGGAGAGGCAAAGGGGAGAGGATAAGGGGGGAAGAGAGGTGGGGGGAAGAGGGGTGGGGGAGAGGAAGGGAGAGGGAAAGAGGAGCGGGGAGGGAGAGGAAGGTTGTGAGGTGAGATGAGGTGGTGAGGGGAGGGGGGAGGGAGGAGAAGGAGGGGGAGGACCTGGTATTGATGTCGCGAGAGTTAGCCTGGCGCTGGGGCGGAATCATCAGGCGGCGGCGGCGGCGGCGACGGAGTACCAGGGAGGAGGGAGAGGGGGGGAGGCGGAGGAGGGCGCGCGCACTACGCTGTTACAAATCTGCAAAGATTCTTTTTTTTTCTTTTAAATACATTTGCCGAGGACGATAGGCTCGTCATGTGACAATGGTTTCCACGAAGGCAGTGTGGTCGAAAAAATCAAGGAGGAGTTTCACCCACAAATTCGACGTCAGTGCAGAACTCAAGCGCCAAGTACAGTACAGTCTTGACTACATTTTAAACAAATAAATAAATAAACTTTTGACTAATGAATGACACGAGGGAAACGTTCTGGATCCTGTGACAATACTTCTTGTGCCTGCGTGCTCGCTGTCGTGATAAAGTCCGCTGGTTGCATAACGAAACAGGTAGAGGAGAGACGCAGGGGGTGTCGGGCATCAAAATACCGGAAATTCCCCGGACGAAGGCGGTCCGGATACGCTGCGTTGTGAAATGAAGGGAAAAAGCGTCGACGGAAGGGCGCCACTCGGTGACAGGGGAAGGGCGCAAAAAATGATGAAGAGGAAGAAAAAAAAATGCAAGGGTAGAAGAATGGAGAAAGAAATAGACAAGATGCAACGGAAAGGTCAGAGCTGGAAAGGAAGAAGGGAAAGTGGAAGGACAGGGGGGTGGAAGGGCAGGGAAGGTGGAGGGGCAGGGAAAGTGGAAGGACAGGGAAGGTGGAAGGGCAGGGAAGGTGGAAGGGCAGGGAAGGTGGAAGGGCAGGGAAGGTGGAAGGGCAGGGAAGGTGGAAGGGCAGGGAAGGTGGAAGGGCAGGGTAGGTAGAAGGGTAGGGTAGGCGGAAGGGCAGGGAAGGTGGAAGAGTAGGGAAGGTGGAAGAGTAGGGAAGGTGGAAGAGCAAGAAAGACGAAAGGGGAGGGAAAGAGGAATGACAAGAATAAGGAAAGGGTTCATGTTATTTTACGAGAGAAGTTTGTGTGGTGCGCGCTAGTCCTCCGCTGCGATATCTTCCGAGACGAAGAAGGAGGAGGAGGACGAGGACAAAGTAGAAGAGGAGGACTCCTGAAGTGGTTTCGCTGGAGAGGTCGTACGATCTCTTCAAGTTATTTTATGGGAAGGAGAACGTGGAGACAGTGATGGAGGGTCGGTGGAGGTGGAGGTAGATATAGCGGAAACAGCGTCAATGGTGATGGCAGAGATGTTAGTGGTAGTGTCATCTTTCTAACTGGCATCGGCAACGCTGAAAGGAATTATTCCAAACACCAGGAGAGAGGATCTGTGAGTACACGAAACGAAGCACCAGGAAGAAAGAAGTTACCGGGAAAGGTACTACACAACTTCGACAGATATCCAGGGTATGACTTTGAGGCTTTCCAGCACCTGACGCCATGAAGATGGCGTTCATCAGTCAAGTTGGTTTGCTGTCGCGTGCCAACTTAGCCCTCGAAGGAACTTAACGCAAATGATCGAAATCGCCCGTTGCGAGCTAATCCAAGAGGTCTGACAGCGGGAAGCTGAGGCTTCCTATGCCACAGGCCAGCCCCCCCAACCCAACCACTCCTGAATAAAATCACCTGCCGCCGGTTTGGGCAAGACCGCCGCCGTAGCGTTTTCATTATGGGTGCCGCCAATTGATTTTATTCAGTTTAGGTCATCCCTTCCAGTGCAGTGCCCTCTGGGGGGTGGGGGAAGCGGGGTTGGGAATGCAACTACCCTCTGTAAATTGAAAAAATAATATATAAAAATATATATATATATATATATATAATATTTTTTTTTTTTTTTTTTTTTTTTTTTGTAACTACCTCACCAAATTGGTGGGGGTGGTTATCAGAAAATGTAGAAGCTAAAAAAGTTGAAAAATCCCTCCCCCCCCCATGGGTACGGCTCTGCCTTCTCAGTCAAAAGGAGAACGAGAAACTATCCCTGCTACCATGCTAAGGCAAGAAGTCAATATCTGAAGTAGCAGCCTTAAGGCGGGGATGGGACAGGAAGGAGGAGACTGGAATTTCTCCCAGCCGGGGGACCTATTGAAGGAGAAGGAGGAGGAGGACATGGAAGACTAGGAGGACGAGGTTGAGGAGGAGGATGTGGAGGACGAGAACGAGGACGACGAGGGCGAGAACGTGGAGGACGAGGACAGCGAGGAGGAGAAAAGACAAAGGACAAGGATTAGGATGAAAAAAATTGAGAAAATGACGAGGAGAGAAGACTAAGAGAAAAGACGAGAGAAAGACGAAGAAGAGGACGTGCAGAAAAACGAGAGAAAGACGAGGAGGAAGAGAGACGAAAAGAAAAGACGAGAAAAAGACGAAGACAAGAAAGTAGAAAAAAAAACAAAGACGAGAATGAAGACGAGGAGAAAAGAAGAGAAAGACGAGGAGGAAAAACGGGGGAAAGATGAGGAGAACATGAAGACGAAAAAAAAACGAGAAACACGAGGAGAAAAGACGAGGGCGAAGAGAAAAGACGAGAGCGAAGAGAAAAACGAGGAAAAAAAAGTAGAAAAAAACGAGGAGGAACAGGAGGTGGAGGAGGAGGTGGAGGATGAAGAAGAGGTGGAGTGTGAAGAAAAGGAGGAGGTGGAGGATGGAGAAGAGGAGGTGGAGGATGGAGAAGAGGAGGTGGAGGATGGAGAAGAGGAGGTGGAGGATGGAGAAGAGGAGGTGGAGGATGGAGAAGAGGAGGTGGAGGATGAAGGCGAGGAGGTGGAGGATGAAGAAGAGACGGAGGAGCAAGAGGAGGCTGAGAAGGAAGAGAAGGCAGAGGAGGATGAGGAGGCGGAGGAGGAAGAGGAGGCGGAGGAGGAAGAGGAGGCGGAGGAGGAAGAGGAGGCGGAGGAGGAAGAGGAGGCGGAGGAGGAAGAGGAGGAGGCGGAGGAGGAAGAGGAGGCGGAGGAGGAAGAGGAGGCGGAGGAGGAAGAGGAGGCGGAGGAGGAAGAGGAGGCGGAGGAGGAAGAGGAGGCGGAGGAGGAAGAGGAGGCGGAGGAGGAAGAGGAGGCGGAGGAGGAGGAAGAGGAAGAGGAGGCGGAGGAGGAAGGAGGGAGAACGCTCGCAGCGGTTGGTGGCGGGAGTAAAGGTGGGGGGGGGCACTTATTTTTTTCTTGCGACGAGGCAGGTGGCGGGGGTAGGGTGGGGGGAAGGGTGAAGTGTGCGGCAGGAAGGGTGAAGATATGCGGCAGGAAGGGTGAAGATATGCGCCAGGAAGGGTGAGGATATGCGGCAGGAAGGGTGCGGCAAGAAGGGTGAAGGGTGTGGAAGAGATTAAGCGTGCGATACGGGGTGCAGGGTGCAGTGCCTTGATAGGGTGGAAAGTGCAGATAGAGAGGATATCAGCCACAGCCAAGGAAGCCTACAGTAGCGTAACCGGAGGCGTAGGAGCTGTGTGGCGATGGTGCCTGCGATTAGGGTGAAATTTGTGCGTGTAATATCGCTCTGGACACCGTGGCTTGGGAGCAGACCCGGGTTATGGCTGCCTGTAGCAGCCCTGGCCTGGGTAGCAGGTGTGGCTTCAGGCTGCGCCGAGATCTACTGGATGGGAGGGATGTAGACCAAGAATCGGAAGGACGTGGGGACGAGGAGGGAGAGAAAATGAACGGGAGAGGGCTGTGTGTGTGTGTGTATTTATGTATTTATATAAAAATATATAAATATATATATATATATATATATATATATATAATACATACACGCAATCGCAGATGTGTGTGTGTGTGTGTGTGTGTGTGTGTGTGTGTGTGTGTGTGTGTGTGTGTGTGTGTGTGTGTGTGTGTGTGTGTGTGTGTGTGTGTGTGTGTGTGTGTGTGTGTGTAGGGTACAACAATGACCGACATATTCATACTATGGATATTTGCTACGCCAAGAGCCCTATGCCAGACAATTTTACCAAGGCTGGACTCCTCATCTTTGCCCGACGAAAATAGTAATCGGGTTAAAATCTGTGGTAGAATAGTTTGCTATTAGTTAAAAATCTGAACGTGATCCGGCCAACGATAAATCTATGACAGTGCAGCTGGAAGAGGGGAGAGAGAAGGGGAGAGGTTAGGGGGGAGGGGGAGGGGGAAGGGAGGAGGGGAAGGGGAAGGGGGAGATTTGTGGCTTGAGTGTACGATACAAGGGGTAGGGGGGGTCACAGAACAAAGGAGTCGGGGGGGGGGAGTAAAGGAAGGGGATGGGGGGCGGGGCTAGAGGGCATTACTGATGAAGGGCAAAGGGGGGGAAGAGGGAATGTTATTTATCAAGATTTCTCTATGGCAAATTAGTACGCTGTTTGAATGAAAAGAACGTTGTGTGTGTGTGTGTGTGTGTGTGTGTGTGTGTGTGTGTGTGTGTGTGTGTGTGTGTGTGTGTGTGTGTGTGTGTGTGTGTGTGTGTGTGTGTGTGTGTGTGTGTGTGTGTGTCTGTGTGTGTGTGTGTGTGTGTGTGTGTGTGTGTACTTGTGTGTGTGTGTGTACTTGTGTGTGTGTGTGTACTTGTGTGTGTGTGTGTGTACTTGTGTGTGTGTACTTGTGTGCGTGTGTGTGTGTGTATGTGTGCGTGCTTATGTGTGCGTGCTTGTGTGTGTGCGCGTGCTTGTGTGTGTGCGCGGGCTTGTGTGTGTGTGCGTGCTTGTGTGTGTGTGCGTGCTTGTGTGTGTGTGTGTGTGTATGTGTGCTTGTGTGTGTTCTTGTGTGTGTGTGTTCTTGTGTGTGTGTGTTCTTGTGTGTGTGTGCTTGTGTGTGTGTGTTCTTGTGTGTGTGTGCTTGTGTGTGTGCTTGTGTGTGTGCGCGCGCGTGTGTGCGTGTGTATGTGTGCGTGCGTGCTTGTGCGTGCGTGCCTGTGCGTGTGCTTGTGCATGCGTGCTTGTGCATGCGTGCTTGTGCATGCGTGCTTGTGCATGCGTGCTTGTGCGTGTGTCCTGCGTGTGTGCTTGTGATTCACCTTGGTCTTTGGATCACGTGTTGGACTCGTGATCGACAGCTATTTCCCTCCCGGAAGAGAGCTTAGAGCTCGTATGACCGATCTATGGGTAATGCTGACCTTACACGCACATACACCCCCCAACTCCCCGACCATGAGAGTTGGAGTAACGACTCGAAGCGCAGCGATACTGAAATAATTTCAGCCCTGAGCAGGATTCGAACCAGGTACCGCCGGTGTGCGTGTGTGCTTGTGCGTGTGTGGTTGTGCGTGCGTGTGTGCTTGTGTACGTGTGCTTGTGTACGTGTGCTTGTATACGTGTGTTTGTGTGTGAGTGCACTTGTGTGCACGCTTGTGTGTGCGCGCGCTTGTGTGTGTGCTTGTATATCTGCTTGTGTGTATGTGCGCTTGTGTGTGCTTGTGTATGCGTGTGTGCTTGTGTATGCCTGTGTGCTTGTGCGTGTGTACTTGTGCATCTGTGCTTGTGTGTGTGTGTGTGTGTGTGTGTGTGTGTGTGTGTGTGTGCGTGTGTGTGCGCGCGCTTGTGTGTGTGCGCGCTTGTGTGTGTGTGCGCTTGTGTGTGTGCGCGCTTGTGTGTGTGGGCGCTTGTGTGTGTGTATGCTTGTATGTGTGCGAGCTTGTGTGTGTGCGAGCTTGTGTGTGCGCGAGCTTGTGCTTGTGTTTGTGTGTATATGTGTGGTTGTGTGTGCTTGTGTGTGTGCTTATGTTTCTGTGTATGTGTGCTTGTGTGTATGTGTGCTTGTGTGTATGTGTGCTTGTGTGTATGTGTGCTTGTGTGTATGTGTGCTTGTGTGTATGTGTGCTTGTGTGTATGTGTGCTTGTGTGCTTGTGTGTTTGTGTGCTTGTGTGTATGTGTGCTTGTGTGTATGTGTGCTTGTGTGTATGTGTGCTTGTGTGTATGTGTGCTTGTGTGTATGTGTGCTTGTGTGTATGTGTGCTTGTGTGTATGTGTGCTTGTGTGTATGTGTGCTTGTGTGTATGTGTGCTTATATTTGTGCTTGTATGTGTGCTTGTGTGTATGTGTGCTTGTACATGTGTGCTTGTACATGTGTTTGCGTGTGTTTGCTTGTGCATGTGCTAGTGTGTGTGCTTGTGTGTGTGTTTTTGTGTGTGCTTGTGTGTGTGTGTGCTTGTGCGCGTGTGTACTTGTGCGCATGTGTGCTTGTGTGCGTGTGTGCATGTGTGTTTGTGCTTGTGTGCGTTTGTGCTTGTGTGTGTTTGTGCTTGTGTGTGTTTGTCCTTGTGTGTGTGTGCTTGTGTGTGTGTGCTTGTGTGTTTGTGCTTGTGTGTGTGCTTGTGCTTGTGTGTGTGCTTGTGCTTGTGTGTGTGTGTGCTTGTGTGTGTATGCTTGTGCTTGTGTGTGCGCACTTGTGCGTATGTGTGTGTGCTTTTGTGTGTGTTCTTGTGTGTGTGCTTGTGTGTGCTTGTGTGTGTGCGTGTGCTTGTGTGTTTGCTTGTACTTATGCTTGTGATTGTGTGTGCTTGTGTGTGTGTTTGTGTGTGCTTGTGTGTATGTGTTTGTGTGTGTGCTTGTGTGTATACTTTGTGTGTGTGTGTACTTGTGTGTGTACTTGCGTGTTTACTTGTGTGTTTACTTGTGTGTGTGCGCGTAGTTGTGTGTGTGTGTACGTGTGTGTAATTGTGCGTGTGTGTGTACTTGTGTGTGTGTGTGTACGTGTGTGTGTGTACGTGTGTGTGTGTACGTGTGTGTGTACTTGTGTGTGTGTACACTTGTGTGTGTGTACTTGTGTGTGTGTGTGTGTGTGTGTGTGTGTGTGTGTGTCACACACACACACACACACACACACACACACACACACACACACACACACACACACACACACACACACACACACACACACACACACACACACACACACAAAATCCCCGCCTACGAGAATTGGGGTGAAGGCTCACTGCGTAGCGATAATGAAATTATTTCAGCCCTGCGCGGGATTCGAAATCGGACCGCTGGAGTAGCGGTTACGAACGCTACCACTGCGTCGTCGAGCCGTGTGTGTGTGTGTGTGTGTGTGTGTGTGTGTGTGTGTGTGTGTGTGTGTGTGTGTGTGTGTGTGTGTGTGTGTGTGTGTGTGTGTGTGTGTTTCATAAATGCGTGTGCATGCGTGCTTGTGCCACGTAAATCTGCAATGAAGAAGAGACAGATCGGACGGGCAGAACAACAAAGAACAACAAAGAACAACCGGGGGGGGAGGTGTGAAGGAAGAACCAAAGCCACAGGGGATCTCCAGAGGTGTACAGGGCGTCCGGGGGGAATTAATAGAGTACCCCCACACCCCCGTCCCCCACCCATGTACCCTTTCAACTTTGCGACAATCTTCACAAACTTTGGTCTGGATATGAAATAGTGTTTAACTCGTTCGAGGGGTGGCCACAGCAATTTGCGACACTCGTCCCAGTCAGCCCTTTACACATTTGTTTCTGGTTAAGAACATATTAGTCTTCTGCTCAGAAGGGCCCATGGACTCTAGTGGATAGTGTCCGGGGGCTATACATATATACATACATACATACATACAACACAACACACACGCGCACACGCACACACACACACCGTCCATGGCTGGGAGGGGAAGAAGGGGTCGGGGGACCCACCGGGTGGAAGGGTGACCGCAGGGTGATAACAATGGGGGTTAGGGAGACTGAAGAAGGGGGGAGGGGGGAAAGGGGGTTGAAGGGGGGAAACGGAGGGGCGGGAAGCTGCAGTGTAGACATTTACCAATGAAGTGGAAGGGGAGAGGATAGGAAAGGGGGGAAGAAAATGGGGGGGAAGGAGAGGAAAGGGGGGGAGAGCTGAACATTGCTAGAGGGGAAATGCTGGAGGGGAGGGGAAGGGGGGGAAGGGTAAGCGTAGTTCCCGGAGGCGACAGCCAAAAGGAGGCTAGTTGGGGGGCGCGGGGGGGGCTTTGGGGGCGGTCGACAGGCAGGCAGACAAGGAGAGGTCAGCGTCTGCCTCATGACTGTTGTCAGGCATTGGGGAGAATGTCAGATGGTTGGTGGTGGCAGACGTCGCTGGAGCTGGAGGCAGGCAGATGGGGGAAAGGGGGAAGGGGGGAGACGCTGGGTGGCAGTACTCGGCGACAAAAATCGAAACCGCTGCTGGAAGAGACTGCTGCTGCTTGCGTCACTGGACACTGCTGCGCGTACCACGCACGTCACTGCACTACATGTCGGGCAGGGCGTGGGACACTGCACTACATGCCAGGGAGAGGGGGGACACTGCACTGCATACCAGGGAGAGAGTGAGGGACATTGCACTGCATGCCGGGGTATTGGGTGGGATATGACGTGGGGGAAACTACACTGCATGACGGGTGAGAAGGTGGGGGGGACACTGCACTGAAGTGTATGGCAAGGGAATGGGTGGGCGTGTCTCACTGCTTGTGGGGAAAGGGAATGGACACTGCACTGAATACCAGGGGGCGGGGAGAAGACACTGCCGTGCATGCCGGAGGCGGCGTATCAAATATTGCACTGCTTGACGGAGGGGGTGTGGCAAACATTACACTGCATGCCGAGAATGCACTGCAGACAAGGAGGACACTACACGTACGGGTGAGGGGGGTGGGTGGGCATTACACTGCTGCAGTAAGAAAGGCCTTGCAGTGGCAATGGTGTTGCCTCTTAAGACGACAGTTGTGTGGTGGCGTATGGAACGCCGGGAGGCTGATGTGCGTAGTACAGCGAGAGCTGTTGCAGGTGCGTTGGAAGAGGTGGTGGTGGTGGTGGTGCAAGAGGCGACGTCTCCGAGATGGGGCGAGTTTTTGGCTCTGAAGTTCACGTTGTCATCGAGGTGGGAATTCTTAGCAGAGATTTGTCATGGTGGCAGGACCACTGCTGGGGTGTGTTGTCATTAACGTGGAGAGTTTGCTGATGTCAGAGACACGGGGCGTATTGCTGTCAGAGACGTTATGTTGTCAGCAATGTGAGGTATATAGTTTTATGATGGAAATTATGTCAGTGACATGGAAGGAGCAATTTATGGCGTCGTTGGTGACAACTTTAAGATTTTTGCTGTTGTCATCCTTATTGACAACGCAAGAGTAGCCATTGCTCAAATTGAAGATGCTTTGTTGGTGACGTCATTAGGTGGTCTGTGACGTAAGAGGCACCTTTGGTGACTTGCGGAGTCGTTTTGACAATGACGTTGTGACATTTCATTGTGACGTCTTTTGTTGGCAACCTTAAGAGACGCTGAGAGTGACGTTATCAGGAATTTTCGAGTAACATTATACAGCGCTTTCGTCCATAGTGACCTTACGAAGCGCTTTTCTTGACAGAGACCTTAAGGAGCTCTTATTGACTGACCTTGTGAGGAGTTTTTTAATGACTGAATGACCTTAATGGGTGTGTTAGACCTTAAAGGGACATTTTTGTTGACAGTGTTCTTAAGGGGTGGGTTAGCAGAGTGACCTTAAGGAGCACTTTGTTGCCTGACTTTAAAGGGTATTTTTTGCTGAATGACCTTAAGGGGCGATTTAGCTGGCAGTGACCTTAAAGGGCGATTTAGCTGACAGTGACCTTAAAGGGCGATTTAGCCGACAGTGAACTTAAAGGGTGACTTGATCGATAGTGACCTTAAGGAATGATTTAACCGACAGTGACTTTCAGGAATTTCCGTTGATACTGTATGATGATCTGTTGACAATGAAGTTATACGGAGTTTCTTGGTAACACTGACGTTTTTTTTTCAACAATTCAAGACCTTGACCACAGCGTTTTTTATAGCCATTGTCAGTGATACTGGGTGAGTTGACATTGTTCTGTCAGTGGTGCAGAATCCATATGCCAACAGCGTGCGGAAGTTTTCATGACGTCAGAAATTGGCACTGGCTATTACAGCATTGGAATTGGTGTCCATGATGCTGCTGGGGGGGTCTTGGAGATGGGATGCTGGCAGTGATGCTAGAAGTATTGCATGATGAAGAAAGGAATTTTGATGGCTAATGTAAAGGGAGTGATGACAGCTCGGTTTTGAGCATCACGAGCGTTTTGGCAGCCTGCTTGTACGTGTTGCTAGATTTCTTAGTTTCGGCAGACCGAGGGTGTGGTGGCAGAACAAGGGGTATGTTGACAGACCTGAGTGCGTTGGCAGATCACAGGAGCAATGGCAGATTAAGTGAATTTGATTCACAATGATCTGCTAACAGATCGGGTGTATTGTCAGACAATGTTTAATGGTAAAGGGGTGTTTAGAAATATCGACATCGTCAGCCATTTGGAATATATATATATATATATATATATATATATATATATATATATATATATATATATATATATATATATATATAATGTTGGTAGTTCGGTGCGGCTGTTGGTAGTGTGAAGGCGTCCAAAGGCGGGTGAGCGGGGTGGAGGTGGGGGGAGGGGGAGAGGGGGGCTGAGCTGTCTAGTGCAGCCGAGTTTGGAAGCGGTGGCGGTTGGGGGGGGGAGCTGGTGGGGGGGGGGAGGTGACGGCAGTTCCCTGCGCAAGCGGGAGGCGAAAAGAGGAAGATTGAAACAAAAATAGATAAAACATAAAATCTGAAATCGAGGGACGGTGCCGAGGAGTTGTAAGATGGTTGTCTTCCAACACTGCCAGCATTTGGTGTTACGGATAATTATCCATACTCTTCTTTTTCTTGCTATCTCTCACTCTCTCTCTCTCTCACTCACTCACTCACTCACTCACTCACTCACTCACTCACTCACTCACTCACTCACTCACTCACTCACTCACTCACTCACTCACTCACTCACTCACTCACTCACACACTCACACACTCACACACTCACTCACTCACTCACTCACTCACTCACTCACACTCACTCACTCACTCACTCACTCACTCACTCACTCACACACACACACACACACACACACACACACACACACACACACACACACACACACACACACACACACACACACACACACACACACACACCGAATG
>NC_134800.1:21047654-21050971 GCF_046742065.1 Oratosquilla oratoria
GATGGAGAGGATGGGGGGTCGCCGAATAGGTGAAGCGGCCTTGCTTGTGGATGTGCTGTGTCTTGCTACATTGCTTCTGACCCAGGACAGTGGACAGGATCCAGGAATGACCCGTCATCCATAAGGAGCTAAGATGAGAGGGGGGAAGGGTGGCGGGATGGGAGTGGAGTGGATACGTGCCTTTTGACTTGCCTACAGTACCTCTCTTGTAAGGAGGAAAAAGCCCTTCGTATATGAATAGACAGATAGTTATTACAATCATTGTTATAATAACAATAATAATAATAATAGTAATAATAATAATAATAATAATAATAATAATAATAATAATAATATTAATAATAATAATAATAATAATAATGTATAATGATAATAATAATAGGTATCATTATCATTATCATTATTATTACTATCATCATTATTACTATTATTAATATCAATATTACGATTATTAATATTATTTTTATCATTATTATTGCTTTTATTATGATTATTAATATTAGTTATCATTCTTCTTATTATTTATTACCATTATTATCATTATTATTATTTACTATCATTATTATCATTATCATCATTATTATCATCTTTATTACTATTATTATTACCATTATTATTATTACTACTATTATCATTATTATCATTATTATTACTATTATCATTACCATTATCAATATTATTACTATTATTATTATTATCATTATTATTATTACCATTATTATTACTATTAATACTATTTTTATCATTATTATTATTATTATTATTACTATCATTATCGTTATTACTATTATTTTTATCATTGTTATTCTTATCATCATTATTATTATAATAATTCATTATTAAAAGCCGACCGAACTGAGTGGGGAAAACAGGACCACCAAGAAATTTCACACAATACACATTCAGGATACCGGCACTAGACAATGATTAAATCCCCCGAAAAAAAAAAACCGTCACAAGGGAGTTTAATCATTTCACCTAATCTAAAAAACACTTGACAACACCGTCAACCATAACAACTCGCCGTACGCGCTGTCAGATGTACGTACCATGTCATTCAACACAATTATGCCGCTCTCGCATAATCACAAAACTCGCATTAAAAGAAAATTTGCCTTATGTAAGCCAGCAAGAGCTGAGAGAGGGAGAGAGAGAGAGAGAGAGAGAGAGGAGAGAGAGAGAGAGAGAGAAAGAGATGACGAGAGAGAGAAAGAGATGACGAGAGAGAGAGAGAGAGAGAGAGAGAGAGAGAGAGAGAGAGAGAGAGAGAGAGAGAGAGAGAGAGAGAGAGAGAGAGAGACGGAAAGAATTAACTGTTAATCAATACATAAATATACAGGAAAGCGCAATCTGAGTTCGACAAATTCTCAATCAGGCAGAGTGGGTGTGGGGGTGAATGTGATTTTTTTTTTTTTCGTTTTCATTCCCGACTGGTAAAATAGATGAATAGATACATAGAATAGAATGAAATAGAGTACATAAAGTAAATAAACTAATTCATAGATGGAGATAAAACGAATGGCAAATAAATAAAATAAAATCGTTAGCATACAATATCCATCCAATACATCTGTGAAAATTCACTAAGGTGGTGTATTTGGATACATAGAATAGAATGAAATAGATTATAAAAATAAATAACCTAATTAATAGATAGAGAAAAAACGAATGCCACGAAACAAAAATAAATAAAGCAAATAAATAATATAAAATCGTTAGCATACAATATCCATCAAATACATCTGTGAAAATTCACTAAGGTGTTGTATTTTTCTACAGCAGTGTTTTTCCAACCTTTTCCGACCACAGCACTCCTTGGTGTCATGTCTAAGCAGTCCAGCACCCTTATCTTGTTATTAGAAGGATAAAAGAAAGTGAAGTGTACTGCTTGATGATCTATTTTCTTGATTCCTTAGAAGTGAAACAAATTGACAATACTGTTTCGCAGGAGAAATAAGAACACCCTTGATAAATAAAATAGCATGGAAAAAGTCAAACATACACACAACTAGGTAATCAATGATACATATATCAATGTGGTTTTTGTGTGCATGGAAAAAGTCAAATAGGCACCACTACGTAATCAATGATACATATATCAATGTGATTTTTGTGTGCATCACTTTCCAGCAACCCCAGGTTGGGTAACTCTGGTCTACAGCAAGAGCTAAGAAAGGGAAGGATAGAGAAGAGTGTGGGGGTTGGGGGTGGGATATACAGAACCTCGATCGACTAATCTCTTCCATACTTCATGGTCCTTTTCTTCTTATTCCGGTTGTCGCCAGGAGATATCATTCATCTCCCTGGCACCTGTGGCCACGGAGATGACGCTGTTGTTGACCACATCAGTCTCTCTTCATCCACCTTCCATCCTCACTCGACTCTCCACTTCCACCCAACTCGTAATCCAGTGGAGCTGAATATCAAGTGGAGTTCAAACTGGTTTGATCTCCGAGACGCCATGATTACGTCACTCACTCCCGTAACTTTAGGCAATTATCCCTTTCCTTTCTGACTGCCGTCAGGCGATTTTATTCAAGGTCACGTGACTCCTTATGTATAGAAGGGGGTATTTTTTTCGATACTGAGGCGCACATAGGCAGAGCTACAGCAAAAATTATTTTATTCACGAGAGTGGAAAGACTTCCTTCAGGCCGTGATAAACTTATTCCCATCAGATGAGTAATGTCGTCAAATTCATGCTAGAACATAAGTGATAAAGTGCGCCATAGTTTTAAAGACATCATGAGACGTGAGTTATATTCATGCTATAAATACATAAAAATTATATATATATATATATATATATATATATATATATATATATATATATATATATATATATATATATATATATATCCTTAGGAAGCATATTTTCTTTAATGCAGAATTCGTTGGACACAATAGAGTTTACACAGTTTCCCTATAATTTTCCTTGCTGTCTCAACAATTCCTTTACTTTGAGAGCGTGAGTAAACACAAGTTCCTCTCTCTCTCTCTCTCTCTCTCTCTCTCTCTCTCTCTCTCTCTCTCTCTTTCTCTCTCTCTCTCTATATATATATATATATATATATATATGTATATATATACATATAAATATATATATATATATGTATGTATATATACATATATATATATATATATACATATATATCTGCATACATACATATATATATATATATATATATATATATGTATGTATGTACATTTTCTCCATTTTAGGGGGAGGTGGGGGTTAGTTAGTCGACACATATCTGAAGTGCTCTGCAGAGTCATATTCCTCTGCTCCGTGGGTTCAAGGAGACCCAACGACCAAC
>NC_134800.1:21051471-21061471 GCF_046742065.1 Oratosquilla oratoria
CAGTATGCATATATATACATACATACATACATACATAAATACATATATATATATATATTTATATATATATACAGACATATATATTCACACCACACACACACACACACACACACGCATACACACACACACACACACACACACACACACACACACACACACACACACACACACACACACACATATATATTATATTATATATATATATATATATATATATATATATATATATATATACACGGCTCGGTGGCGCGGTTGGTAGATCACTGGACTGGGAGGTACGGTGGTGCTCGCAGTACCTGTTTCGAATCCTGCCCAGGGCCGAAATTATTTCGGTATTGCTGCGCTTCGGGTCGTTACTCTGACTCTCGTGGGCGGGGAGTTGTGTGTGTGTGTGTGTGTGTGTGTGTGTGTGTGTGTGTGTGTGTGTGTGTGTGTGTGTGTGTGTGTGTGTGTGTGTGAAAGGTCATAGCATTACCCATAGATCGGTCATACAAGCTCTGAGCTCTCTTCCGGGAGGGAAATAGCTGTCGATCACGAGTCCAACACGTGATCCAAAAGACCAAGGTGAATACCCGCACAAATATATATATATATATATATATATATATATATATATATATATATATACACACGGTACGTATACAGTATATACTCGTACATACTCCATTTACGGCGCATCTCCCCCTGTGAAAGGAATCGCTAACCCAACTATCATCGTTTGATCTCTTCAGCCCCGTAAACCAATGCAGAGGAGGGGCCAGTCCTCGTTTCTCCAGTCCTCTTTAGCTTCACTGTTGCGATGACGCCGCTTTTACATATTTCAATCTTGCTGAAGCCAGACGCTTTTATTTATTGGAAGGGACGTCTCCACCGTGAAGGAGTTATAACTTCGCTGTAATGACTCCACTTTAAGGGTTGTGACTAGGACGGGGAGATTTTGTTTAGGTGAGACGGTCAGGGTTCAGAGGAGAGGGTGTGAGAGGTTGTAAAGCTTGGGGATGAAGAGTAGAAAGGAGTAGCTGAAGTTGCCTTCACTCGTAAAAGAATTTTGTGTGACTTCAGGAATAAGGGTGACGCGAATGTCACTATAGTATTGTCTGTATGAAACTAAGAATTCGGTACCCTTATAGTGGGAGTACACACACACACACACACACACACACACACACACACACACACGTGGTTTCCTAATATATGCATGAACCTGAGCATATTTCCATAGATCGCGAGGCATATAGATGGCGGTCACAAGATGATAACATCCATAGAATAACTTGGACGCAACAACCACGGAAACATCACGCACCCCCGACACAGTCCCGTGTTGATACTGAACCGCACTACTGCCTACACTCTCGCACGCCCCTTCCTTCCCTCATATTCTATATAGTTTCAGTTATTTCGAGTGATAATTTACTTTCTACGTTTTTTCCTGGATCCATGAATGATACATTAATCTTCTTCCATCCCTTGTCTACACATATCTCACCAATTTACTTTAACCGCTTCTGTAACAGTTCTGTCTGAGTGTTTCATTGATCGCCATGGTAAATCCTAGGTAGCAAAGACTAACCCCTTATGTAATGGGTGGTATTTTTATCTTCTTGTGACTGTCGCCAGGCTATTTTATTCATGTCTGCGTTAGCCCTTTTAGCGAACGAAGGTAATGCAAATACCTTGCACCTCTCCTGAATCCTCCTAAGTCTTCTATTCATTTTCGTTATCTTCTCTCGTATTCCACACACACACACACACACACACACACACACACACACACACACACACACACACACACACATACACACACACACACTTTATATATACATGTATGTGCGTGCATGCATGTGTATATGTGTATTTACCTAATTGTATTTACCTAGTTGTATTATACGGGGAGGGGAGCTATGCTCGTAGTGACCTGTCTTTGCATCTCGCAACATCTAGTTTGTGTGCGTGTGCGTGTGTGCGCGCGCTTGTGTGTGTGTGTGCGTGTGCATGCTTGTGTATGTGTGTGTGGGCGCGCGGCACTGTCTGTCCTGCCCGTCCCAAAGCACGAAGAACTTTCGTTTTTTTGTCTGCCGTTCTCCACCAGCAAACTTACATAAACGTGAGGAAGAGGAGGAGAAGTAAGAGAAGAAGGAGGAGAAAAGGAGACGAGATGGAGGAGAAAGAGAAGGAGAAGAAGAAGAGGAAGAAGGAGGAGGATGAGACGTAGGAGGAAGAGGAAGAGGAGTGAGGAGAGGATATTGAGGAGAGAAGGAAGCTGAGGACAAGAGGAGGTCGGATGAGTGAGTCACTCGCGGAGGAGGAGGAGGAGGAGGAGGAGGAGGAGGAGGAGGAGGAACTGGAGAAGGAAAAGAGGAGGAGGAGAAGGAGAAAGAAAGCAAAGAGTTGGATAAGAAAATTATTATATGAAAAAAAAGGAAGAAGGAGGAAAAGGGGAGAAGAGTGAGAGGAAGAATTAGAGGAATATGATAATGAGAAAAGAGAACAGTAAAAGAAATTGAAAAAGGAGGAGGAGGAGGAGGAGGAGGAGGAAGAGACGGAAGATAATCTAAATGAAGAGAAGCATTACGAGGGAGAGAACGAGGGAATAATTAAGGAACGAACAACAAAAGACAAAAAAGAAACAAAATTCACAGAGAACAAAGAGGGGGTCCACAGAAGAGGATGGCGGGGAGGAAGAGGAGGGGGAGGTCGGGGGGAGGGAAGGAGGAGGAGGAGGAGAAGGGAGGGAGGGAGGAGGAGGAGGAGGAAGATGAGGGGAAGGAGGATGCCGGGTTTCTGACAAGAGGGTTAGAATGAGGGGATAGGGAGTAAATAAGGAGGAGGAGGAGGAGGAGGAGAAGGAGGTGGAAGGGATGATGGGGACGATGAGGGGAAGGACGAAGAATAGGGGGAAGGAAGGAAGGAAGGAGGAAGAAAAGGAAGAGAAAAAAAGGGGGGTAGGAGGAGGAGGAGGGGATGGAGGAGGTTAGAGTTTTGACAAGAAAATTAAAAATGGGGTGAAGAGGGGACAAATGAGAAGAACGCGGTTGAGGAGGAGGACGAGGAGGAAGAGGAGGAGGAGGAGAATGATGATGCTGATGATGAGGAGAGAGAGGAATGAAAGAAAGTGGACAGGGAGGAGAAATCGTGGATATGATGGGGGTGGAAGACGGACAGAAACAAGAGGAAAGTAAAGAGGAAGAAAGTAGGAGGAAGGAGGAAAAGAAAACGAGAACGAGGAGGAGAAGGAAGAAGAGGAGTAACAGGAGAGAAAAAAGAAGAAATAGGAGGAAAAGGAGGAGGAGGAGGAGGAGGAGGAGGGGAGGAGGAGGTAAGGGGGTGCGTTGATGATAATAAAGGAAATGTAGAGGAGACGTTGTTGTGTTGACATACAACGCTGCGTTCGGTTTCTTCGCTCGTCTCCCAGCGTCGCTGTGCGTCGCGATGCGGCGGGGCTCAGATGAGGAGGACCCAAGACACCAAGAGACGGCAGCAAGCATGCAAGAGACTGTGTGTGTGTGTGTGTGTGTGTGTGTGTGTGTGTGTGTGTGTGTGTGTGTGTGTGTGTGTGTGTGTGTGTGTGTGTGTGTGTGTGTGTGTGTGTGTGTGTGTGTGTGTGTGTGTGTGTGTGTGTGTGTGTGTGTGTGTGTGTGTGTGTGTGTGTGTGTGTGTGTGTGTGTGTGTGTGTGGACGCATGCACACACGCACACACACATGCATACTCATTCCTTTCCTCCCCCTCCTTTCTCTCTCTCTCCCGCTCTCGCTTTCTTACCCCAGAACACACGGTGTTGCTGGTGTTGTGGCTAGCGTCTCGTCCTCCAACGCTGTGGTACCGAGATTGCGCCGCGCTCAAGGCGTACATGGTGTATGTAAATGGTCACGACATTACCCATAGATGTACATGATCCACAGGTCGTGCACGTGGTCTATGACCATGGGGAATCCCGCTCCCACACACACACAAACACAAAGGTTTGCAGGTACAGAGCCACACATACTTTCCTCATATATGAGGAAGCGTGCGTACACACATACACACACACACACACACACACACACACACACACACACACACACACACGCACGCACGCACACACACACACAAGCGCACGCGCGCGCGCACTCAGACAACTCATGGCGCAGTTGGTAGAGTTCCCGGCTGCCACTACGGCGGTCCGGGTTCGAATCCCGCTCAGGGCTGAAATAATTTCAGTAATGCTGCACTGCTGGTCGTTATTCCAACTCTCGTAGGTAGGGAGTTCGGGGTGTGTGTGCGTATGTGGTCACAGCGTTACCCACAGATCGGTCATATATGAGCTCTGAGCTCTCTTCCGGGAGGGAAATAGCTGTCGATCACGAGTCCAACACATGATTCAGTACCATGGTGAATGACACATACAAATATACACACATATAGGTATGTGCATATACACAGAGGCACACACACATGCACACACACACACCGCTGCGCTTCGGGTCGTTACTCTGACTCTCGTGGGCGGGGGAGTTGGGTGTGTGTGTGTGTGTAAGGTCATAGCATTACCCATAGATCGGACCTACGAGCTCTGAGCTCTCTTCCAGGAGGGAAATAGCTGTCGATCACGAGTCCAACACGTGATCCAAAGACCAAGTGAATACACACACACACACACACACACACACACACTCGGGCATGCAGACATACACATTGGCATGCACGAGCTCTGAGTTCTCTTCTGGGAGGGAAATAGCTGTCGATCACGAGTCCAACACGTGATCCAAGACCATGGTGAATCACATACACAGATAAACCCAAAAATGCAGATATGCACAAGGCGTGTATGTGTGGGTGGGGGGGGGGAGCGTACCGTACATTTTCCTCTTACACTCCCGTCAACATGTGTGGTCCAAACCAAGGCTGTGATCGACTCTGGCTAGTCCCCAGTCTAAGGAGATGGTGGTTGCACCAGTTTGGTTCTGGTGGTGGTGGTGGTGGTGGTGGTGATGAGTGAAGGAGGGAGGAGGGTGGGGTGAAGGTCCTGCTTGAGCTTGTCCTCCTCCTCCTCCTTGAAATGTCATAGTTCTCTGTGACGCTTCCCGAGTCTTAACTT
The DNA here is from genome assembly GCF_046742065.1 of Oratosquilla oratoria. Taxonomy (NCBI): domain Eukaryota; kingdom Metazoa; phylum Arthropoda; class Malacostraca; order Stomatopoda; family Squillidae; genus Oratosquilla; species Oratosquilla oratoria. The sequence continues at coordinate 21,056,553 of NC_134800.1, forward strand.
CGAGATCGAGCGAAGAACACTTTCATGTCCTCTTGTTCAAGTCCTTCCGCTTCATGGTTCCTCTGGGTTTCGAGTTCCTACAGAATATATAGGACGCACACACATACACAAACACATACACACACGGATGAGCTCATTCTACATCGACAGATCACGTCCTATCGAACTTCAAAAAGCACTTGTACATAAAGGTATGTGTGTATTTACAGTATGTGTGTATGTACATACGTAGGTATGTATATGTATGTGTGTATGTATGTGTATATGTATGTATGTAAGCATACATGTTTGCATGTATGTATGTATGTATATGCATGTATTTATACACACAAGCTCCACAGTCGTGACAGTCATAAGCATGAAGACACTAAGTAGTTCTTTTATTCCTCTATAAACCTGATTCATTTTGCCTTCTTTGAGAGAAATCTTTACTTTCTTTTTCTTCTTCAAGTCTATGCGACCGTTCCTTTTTTTTCATCTCGAATTATGACGATAAAAATTCTTTCCTCTTGAAGTTTCTCCGCGTCCGTCTCTGGGCCCGACCTGCATCCCTCCTCCGCCTCCTCCTCCTCCTCCTCCTCCTCCTCCTCCTCCTCCTCCTCCTCCTTTGTCGACGTACAAGTTCTCCTGCTGGGACACGTGATGAGCAAAGCTTTATTTCGAGATCTGTCTTCACCAACGGAATAGACTTTGTTACATTCATTAAGTATTATTATTGCTATCATTTCAATATAATTATTATTATCATTATTATTATTATCATTATTACTATCATTACTATTGTTATCATTATTACTATTGTTATTATTATTACTATTATTATCACTATTACTATTATTATTGTTATCATTATTATTATTATTATTATTATTATTATTATTATTATTATTATTATTACTATTATTACTATTATTATCATTATTATTATTATAAGGAGATGGAGAGGATGGGGGGTCGCCGAATAGGTGAAGCGGCCTTGCTGTGGATGTGCTGTGTCTTGCTACATTGCTTCTGACCCAGGACAGTGGACAGGATCCAGGAATGACCCGTCATCCATAAGGAGCTAAGATGAGAGGGGGGAAGGGTGGCGGATGGGAGTGGAGTGGATACGTGCCTTTTGACTTGCCTACAGTACCTCTCTTGTAAGGAGGAAAAAGCCCTTAGTATATGAATAGACAGATAGTTATTACAATCATTGTTATGATAACAATAATAATAATAATAGTAATAATAATAATAATAATAATAATAATAATAATAATAATAATAATAATAATAATAATAATAATAATAATGATAATAATAATAATAATAGGTATCATTATCATTATTATTATTATTACTATCATTATTATTACCATTATTAATATCAATATTACGATTATTAATATTATTTTTATCATTATTATTGCTTTTATTATGATTATTAATATTAGTTATCATTCTTCTTCTTATTATCATTACCATTATTATCATTATTATTATTACTATTATTATTATCATTATCATCATTATTATTATTATTACTATTATTATTACCATTATTATTATTACTATTATTATCATTATTATTATTATTATTATCATTACCATTATCATTATTATTACTATTATTATTATTATTATTATTATTATTATTATTACCATTATTATTACTATTAATACTATTTTTATTATTATTATTATCATTATTATTATTACTATCATTATCGTTATTACTATTATTTTTATCATTGTTATTCTTATCATCATTATCATTATAATAATTCATTATTAAAAGCCGACCGAACTGAGTGGGGAAAACAGGACCACCACAAAATTTCACACAATACACATTCAGGATACCGGCACTAGACAATGATTAAATCCCCCGAAAAAAAAAACCGTCACCAGGGAGTTTAATCATTTCACCTAATCTAAAAAACACTTGACAACACCGTCAACCATAACAACTCGCCGTACGCGCTGTCAGATGTACGTACCATGTCACTCAACACAATTATGCCGCTCTCGCATAATCACAAAACTCGCATTAAAAGAAAATTTGCCTTATGTAAGCCAGCAAGAGCTGAGAGAGGGAGAGAGAGAGAGACAGAGAGAGAGAGAGAGAGAGAGAGAGAGAGAGAGAGAGAGAGAGAGAGAGAGAGAGAGAGAGAGAGAGAGAGAGAGAGAGAGAGAGAGAGAGAGAGAGAGAGAGAGAGAGAGAGAGAGAGAGACGGAAAAAATTAACTGTTAATCAATACATAAATATACAGGAAAGCGCAATCTGAGTTCAACAAATTCTCAATCAGGCAAAGTGGGTGTGGGGGTGAATGTGAGGGTGGTAGGTATACATATACGATTTTTTTTTTTTCGTTTTCATTCCCGACTGGTAAAATAGATGAATAGATACATAGAATAGAATGAAATAGAGTATATAAAGTAAATAAACTAATTCATAGATGGAGATAAAACGAATGGCAAATAAATAAAATAAAATCGTTAGCATACAATATTCATCCAATACATCTGTGAAAATTCACTAAGGTGGTGTATTTGGATACATAGAATAGAATGAAATAGATTATAAAAATAAATAAACTAATTAATAAATAGAGAAAAAACGAATGCCACGAAACAAAAATAAATAAAGCAAATAAATAATATAAAATCGTTAGCATACAATATCCATCAAATACATCTGTGAAAATTCACTAAGGCGTTGTATTTTTCTACAGCAGCGTTTTCCAACCTTTTCCGACCACAGCACTCCTTGTTGTCATGTCTAAGCAGTCCAGCACCCTTATCTTGTTATTAGAAGGATAAAAGAAAGTGAAGTGTACTGCTTGATGATTTCTTTTCTTGATTCCTTAGAACTGAAACAAATCGACAATACTGTTTGCAGGAGAAATAAGAACACCCTTGATAAATAAAATAGCATGGAAAAAGTCAAACATACACAACTAGGTAATCAATGATACATATATCAATGTGGTTTTTGTGTGCATGGAAAAAGTCAAATATGCACAACTACGTAATCAATGATACATATATCAATGTGATTTTTGTGTGCATCACTTCCCAGCAACCCCAGGTTGGGTAACTCTGGTCTACAGCAAGAGCTAAGAAAGGGAAGGATAGAGAAGAGTGTGGGGGTTGGGGGTGGGATATACAGAACCTCGATCGACTAATCTCTTCCATACTTTATGGTCCTTTTCTTCTTATTCCGGTTGTCGCCAGGAGATATCATTCATCTCCCTGGCACCTGTGGCCACGGAGATGACGCTGTTGTTGACCACATCAGTCTCTCTTCATCCACCTTCCATCCTCACTCGACTCTCCACTTCCACCCAACTCGTAATCCAGTGGAGCTGAATATCAAGTGGAGTTCAAACTGGTTTGATCTCCGAGACGCCATGATTACGTCACTCACTCCCGTAACTTTAGGCAATTATCCCTTTCCTTTCTGACTGCCGTCAGGCGATTTTATTCAAGGTCACGTGACTCCTTATGTAGAGATGGGGGGTATTTTTTTCGATACTGAGGCGCACATAGGCAGAGCTACGGCAAAAATTATTTTATTCACGAGAGTGGAAAGACTTCCTTCAGGCCGTGATAAACTTATTCCCATCAGATGAGTAATGTCGTCAAATTCATGCTAGAACATAAGTGATAAAGTGCGCCATAGTTTTAAAGACATCATGAGACGTGAGTTATATTCATGCTATAAATACATAGTCATTATCATATATATATATATATATATATATATATATATATATATATATATATATATATATATATATATCCTTAGGAAGCATATTTTCTTTAATGCAGAATTCGTTGGACACAATAGAGTTTACACAGTTTCCCTATAATTTTCCTTGCTGTCTCAACAATTCCTTTACTTTGAGAGCGTGAGTAAACACAAGTTCCTCTCTCTCTTTCTCTCTCTCTCTCTCTCTCTCTCTCTCTCTCTCTCTCTCTCTATATATATATATATATATATATATATAAATAAATATATATATTTATATATATACAGTGTATATATATATATATACTGTATATATATATATATATATATGTATATATATACATATATATTATATATATACACATATATATATATATATATATATATATATATATATATATGTATGTATGTACATTTTCTCCATTTTGGGGGGAGGTGGGGGTTAGTTAGTCGACAAATATCTGAAGTGCTCTGCAGAGTCATATTCCTCTGCTCCGTGGGTCAAGGAGACCCAACGACCAACTCTTTGTCCAAGTTCGTTAAGTGAGTTCAATGACCTGCGTCTTGGCCTCGATCGGCCGCCGTCGATGGGAAGGAAGGTCGCTGAGGACCTTGATTGTGTGTGTGTGTGTGTGTGTGTGTGTGTGTGTGTGTGTGTGTGTGTGTGTGTGTGTGTGTGTGTGTGTGTGTGTGTGTGTGTGTGTGTGTGTGTGTGTGTGTCTGTGTGTGTGTGTGTGTGTGTGTGTGTGTATGTGTGTCTGTGTGTGCGTGAGTGTGTGTATGTGTGTGTGTGTGTGTGTGTGTGTGTGTGTGTGTGTGTGTGTGTGTGTGTGTGTGTGTGTGTGTGTGTGTGTGTGTGTGTGTGTGTGTGTGTGTGTGTGTGTGTGTATGTGTGTCTCGCTACTCAGTTGTTTTGTGATTTCTTCGGCTTTTGGCTTGCATCATTCACTGTTGCCATTTTTTTTTCTATTTTGAATTGGTTACAGTATACATGAATAATGGTTCTTTTTTCCCTGAATCCTTTTCAATATACGTAAGCTCCCGTAGGAAAGCTATGCATAATACTTTATAAAAAGCTTCAGTCAGTCCTGACTTTTTCAAGCTCGAATTATTACAATGAAAAACAATTGATGCATATCTAGAAGGAATATTGAAAAGATGATTGAATTAACAGAATGTGTGC
>NC_134800.1:21071471-21076471 GCF_046742065.1 Oratosquilla oratoria
GGCCTTATGGTCTTTTGTAGTCTCTTTCATTCTTATGTTCTCTCATCTCATCTTCTCATGTTTCTATGTTTCCCATATGCCTCTCTTTTCTTTCTCTCTCTCTCTCTGGGGTTCGATATTTTGTTGTTTTCTCCGTTTATATTATGTTCTCTAACTACTTTCTCCATTTTCTTCATGATTCTCTTTCTCTCTTTCTCTCTCTTCCTTGCCCTTTGCCTGTTTCTCCTCGTTTTTTCTCACCTATCGTGTCCCATTCTCTTACCTTCTTATAGGCACGGGTTCGAATCCCGCACTCCTCTCCAATTCCCAGCAGTAACTGTTACTTGCCCCAACAGGTTCGGTTGCAGTTAGGCGCCTCATGGCGTAGGCTCCTCATCTTACCTGTATCACTCTTCTCTTTCCTTCTCTCTTTTTTGTACCTCTTATTCGACGTCCCCTCCTGTCTCTCTTTTTCCTTTATATTTCCTTTTTCATCTGTGGAATTCTCGTTCTTCTTCAGTTCTGTTCTTCATTCTTTTCTCTCGCCAAATTATTGTTCCTTTTCAGTTTTTTCTGTCCTCTCTTCTCTCTCTTTATTTTGTACCTCTTCTTGTTTCTCTTCTCTTTCGTCACCATCACATTTGTGCTTCACTCCTCTTCCTGTTCCTTTACATCTAGTACTCTCTTCCTCCCCTTTCTTCCTTGTTTTTCTCCTCCTCGTTTTCTTGTCTTTCTCCTTCTTCTTCTTGCCCTTTCTTTTCTTTGTTCTCCCTCTTACTTCATCCTTTCTCATTTTCCCTCCCTCCTCTTCTTCTTTCTTCCCTTCCTCTCCACCCCTTCAACCGTAACAATTACTCTTCTTCCATTTCTTTTACTCTTTTCCTATTTTTTTTATTTTCTCTTCTCCCCCTCCTTCTACCTTCCCTTTTTTCTTTTACCTTCCTTCCCTCTTCCACTTTTTTCTTTTCCCTCTTTTTCTTGTTCTCCTCAGTTTTCTTACTTTTTCTTATCCATGACCTTCCCCTCCTTGGGTTTCAATTGGCTCCTCCCTTTCTTCTTTTACTCAATAATTTCGTTTTACTTATCTTCTCCAATTCTGCCTTTAGTCCAGTTGATCTTTATGGTTCTTGTTGTTCTTCTTCGACTTCTTGTTTAATCCCCTTACACCTTTCTTCTTCTATTTCCTTTTCTTGTTATCTGTCTTCTTGTTCAGGTACCAATACTAAGAGTAATGTTACTATCATTCATTTATATTTTCTGTTGCTTTTCTTTCCTCTTCTTTTTTTATTTATCATATTCTTCATTTCTCCCATTTCTTCCTCCATTTTCTCCACAGACACTAACGTTCCTACTCATTTGCCTCCCTTTCCTTCACCATTTTTTTTTATTTCGTCCTATTTCCTTCTTCATTTCCCATTTCTTTCGTTCTCACTTTTGTTATCTTTTCGTCTTTCAAATTGCTCTTCCGCACCCCGCCACCCCCACTTCTGTTTCCACTTTCTTCTTTCTTTTTCTTCATAAATCTTCCTCTGATACCCTTCGTCTTCTTCCTCTTTCATTCTTTCATTTCCTTTTTCCTTGTTCTCTTCATCTTCTATGTTTCTCATTGTTTCGCTTCTGTCATCAGATACTCCTGTGTATCTCCCCTTGCGTCTCTCTATCCTCTTGTCCTATTTCCTTCTCTTCTTTCCAAATTCTACTTCGTTTTCTTTCTACTTTTTCATACGCTGTCTCCTTGTCTTTATCTTTTTCCTACACCTCTCCTCTCCATTCCTGTCATGTACATCATCCGCCTTCCTTCTTCCTTTCTCCTTTTCGTCATCACACGTCTCCCTCTCCTTTGTGAGAAAACGGCGCGAGATGGTCTCCAAGGATAGAAGCGCTAGTAAGCGAACACAGCAACAACCTTCCTTTGAGTTCTTTGTTCGCTCCTCGTGCCCTCTCTTCCAGTCGAGGCTTTTCATGCATCTACAGCAGCCAAAGAGCTAAAAGCTATTTCGACGAACTCTTCAACGGTCTTTTTGTAAGGTTTATTTTGGCTTTTGCGAAGCGATTTTATTCAGATGAGGTAGACCACCTTGAGCAAGGAGAAGGCCTTTTTTTTTTGTCACCATGGGTAACGTAGAACCAAACGGGTTACCTGTGTGAACCTAACAAAATCAACTTAACGTGATTTAAAGTAATCTAACCTAACCTAGTCCCTACGTTTTTCAGGGCTATTCTTGGGGGTAGTGCGATGACCTTTTATTTTTCTAGTCTATTGGATGTTTTCCTTGAAATAAAATCAGTGGTCTAAGTGCAGTAAAGTTGAACGTGCAATCTGATGTCGTAGGCGCCTCTCTTTTCGCATTGAAAGTTTAAGAATCTACACCAGGAGAAGATTAGCTTCTACTGAAGCCATTTTACCTTTGCCCTATATACTCGACCCGCCAGGGCAAGTAACAAGGCAGTAATTTAGTTGATGATGGAGTCGACCTTAAGTTAATCTCGGGCGAAGAGGCGTCAAAACAAACCCTCTGCAACGGCGCATGCGCAGTAGAGCAGAAAACTTTTATTATTATTATTATTATCTTTTAATAATACTGTTTAAGTCTGCTGTACATGAATGGTGTACCACAGACAATATTTGAGCTCTGTTGAGTTGTGATTGCTGGCATCTTTGTCAAATCTTTAGGTGTCTTGTTATTCATGAGACCGTTATGGTTCATATTGTTTAGGTTCGGGGTCTAGATTGTCTGGTGTGGCCTCTTCAGGCCTGTTTCATGCGGAAATATTCAAGATTATTAGAGAGTCCCTTTGGTATCTGAGACTTTCTAGATTACGAAAGTTTTCTTTGCGAATGTTAGATATTTTCGAACTTTAGAGATTCCTATTTGAGATAACATTTTGTAAGCATAACGGCAGGCTTCATGATGTTTTTCTTGGTCAAACCTTGCTCTACGTTCGCTGATATTCTGGGAAAAGCCTGACTTCAACTTCGTTATAGTATTGTTTTTCATGGATCCATTTCCTAACTGATGCCAAACGATTTTAATCGGCTGGGGGGGCGGTTTTAATATCAAATAGGGTCCCCATAGCGACTGAGACCCCTGGATATGACCCGAATACAAACCGTTTCGAAGGCGTACCCTACCCGTTGTTGCCACTCCCACGATTGACCACATTTAAATATAATTTTATTTTTTCTTCATATTATACTAAATCGATATGGGCATTATTCGTGATCATTTGGATTTTTTTTTTTCTAAAATCTATTTGGAGAAGTGAGAGTGCGTGGGCAGCGGCATCATTTCAAAATGAGAGAGAAAACAGGAAATGCGTATAGAATATTGTGTGGCGCCTTTCATTACGTGCATTAGACAAAGTTTATCGTTCAAGAGAATTGGTCAGCGTCGGAGATACGGTCTTTATAATATTCTTGTATGAAAGTACGAGCTGATACACGATTATTGTCTCCATACAGAGCTATATAATCTAGTTTGTTACCTCATATGTGTTGCTTGCCAGATGTGCGATAACCTGACGTTAGGATGTTTACATTGCCGCCCACCCGATAAGAGAATAAATTGACGCATTTACATAATCTTCAGTGGAACTCAGTACACGTGTGTGTATTTACCTTGTTGTATGTTACGGGAAAGGGAGCTACGCTTGTGGTGTCCCGTCTCTGTATTTTGCAGTGTCTAAATTGCTCTTAAATTCGTGTATGGTTTTTGCACACAATAATGTTTCGTCTATTTTGTTCCATACATCCACCACTTTGTTGAGAAATCTGTTCTTTTTCAGGTCTTTTCTGTAACTGTCTTTTTTTGTGTGTGTGTGCGCGCGAGCGCGCGTGTGTGAGTGTTTGTATGTGTGTGTGTGTGTGTGTTAGGGAGACAGACGGAGAGGGAAAGCGAGGGGGCGATTGATATATTCTCCTAATACACTGTCTTAACTATACAGGAGCAAATAATAAAATGAATAAAAATCAATAAATAGAAATAAGAAATAAACCAGTAAATAAATCTACCAGATGAAGTGGTTCATAAGGCAACCAATTTGCTAAAGACATGAATTATCTTCAAATTTCCGTCTTCCTGAAAAAGGAAAATATATCGTTGTTCATCTTTTTTCTGGATTATTTTCAAAACATTATATTGTCATCCACTGCCTCACTGAGTAATCAATTCTCGATTGCCACTTCTTTCCAGCATAATCTATTTTTACATTTGTTCTATAAGCTCCCTCCCTTTTACTTTCTTATCCCGTTCCTTTCGATTTCTTTTAAAGGTCATGAAAAAATTATATTCTCTTTTGCCTTCTCTCTTAACGTCAAAAAGTACATATACTCAGTTACATTCCTTCTTTATTGTATATATATATATATATATATATATATATATATATATATATATATATATATATATATATATATATATATATATATATATATATATTATCTCCGTCCTTGAAACCTTATCCTTTCTCCTCAAAGCACCCACTTTCTCCCAGTGTGACTACTTGCCTCTCATGCAAGAGCATTGTCTCTGCTTTTCTCTCCACCGATACCACAACTGCATTACAAGATATTTTCTCATTCTCTCTCTCTCATATGCATGTATGCAACTTACGAGTATGGTGTGTTTGGCCTCACAGCTTTCTTCCACACTTACAATACAACATATTTGATTTAAATTTTTATTCCTCCATTCCTTGATATAACCATTCCGAGATAACTAAGCACTACCTCCCCCTTTAGTCCATGTCCGTTCGGTCTCATTTTCCACCCAATATACCATTGCCTATAAGTCTGCTTTTATTCACAAGCATCCCTTAATCATGACACTATAACTTAGCAACATTACATCATCTATGGCAACCCATCACTTGATACCTCCACCCCCTCCCCACCCTTTGCTTCCTCTTCCTTTCCCACCACGCTTGGCATCTCTTGACGTCATCCTTACATTCATCTCTGCCTCTGCCCTATCAACAAGCACATTAGAGTCTTGGCACTAATCTACAGCCCACTCTTGCGT
>NC_134800.1:21081471-21101471 GCF_046742065.1 Oratosquilla oratoria
CCGAGAGGTCTGCTACACCCAACCTCTCTCTCTCTCCCTCTCTCTCTTTTAACACGATCTCCAGTTTCTTCTTAAAATCAAATCAATTAGTTTTCCGCCATACTATCTGGTCTGCCTATCCCAAGGCAAAAGGAATTATCCTGAAGATATTGACTGAATCGAGCGTGGTCGGACCTCGCCGACCGGCACCACGTCATCAATGGCGCTCTCTAACGTTATGTTTCTAAGCAGGAAATCTTGTTCTCCTGAGGTAAAATTATGGCAACAAAACAACAACAACATGGATGACGACAAGAAAAACAATGCCACTATTGCTACCACCACCACTAACACCTATTAATAAGGTTACTTTAATACTGCAACAACTACTACTACTATTTTTTTCTTTCAAAACGACCTCCATCCTCGTGGAACTGTGTGGTGAAAACAGTCAGGATCTGTTTCCCACAGACTACCCTTTTATATTTTGTATTATTTTATTTTGATGAAGTCTAATATAGAAGTTCATTTACCCTACTTTCTATTAGTCTGTTCAAATTCGAGGTTTTGTATATGTGCTGCTTTAGTGGGTGGGGACCTGGCATAGGAGAGCTGGTCTTAAGAGTGAGAATACTAGTCTATATCTCATCCACACTACTATGCTGCTCTTTGATTCTTGTTTCTTTTCTGCCATCACCTCTGCTAGAAGAGCGTAAATTGTCTTTGCCCTTGGACCCATCCCATCTGAAATCGTAAAGGTTATCGGAATGAAAGAATCCTGGTCCACATTCTGTATACACTCCTCGTACATCCCGATTTTCTCATTCTCATTTCGGGAGTGGAACGCCTGAATAGTTAGGTTATTGTATCAAGGGGATTGTATCAAGGGGCCATTGGATGAAATATTCGTACGTCAAAGAAGGCCAATTGTCCCCGTGTCCAGAAACCTCTTGCGCTGACGTTCACTCGTGCTTCATCTGATATGTTGGAAGTGCGGTGTCTGAAGTTCTCCCCTCCCAGGATAAGTAGTGATGGTTCGATGGTCACATCCTTGCATACCACCCGAAGCAGTTGGGCAGTACTACTACTACTACTACTATCACCACCAGGAATATTCTTTTTAATATGGGTTTACGCTTTAGCTCGGCCATCCCCCTTATAAAGGGGAGAAAACCATTGAAACACACGACCACCAGCGCCACTAATGGTTCTACTATTTCAACTACCATCACTATTCCTAATTCTAAGACTTGTTGTGCCGTTCGAAACAATGTTCTCTCCTGGCGTCCCCCGGGTTCTGGGTTCGAATCGGTCCCAATGACTCGTTTTGGGATCTTCCTGTAGAATCATCCCCCTGCGGTTGCCTCCTGCAGGCACTGGAGTGGAGGTCTTCCTGACAGGGAACTACAAACAGCAGAAGAGACCCATACTGAAAACGAATGACGACATTGATGTCTCACGAGAGCAAGAGGAAAAAATAAAAATAAAATAAAATAAAAGAGGAAGAGAAGAAAAATAAAAGTAAAAGATAAAGATAAAATGAAAAGCAGAGAAAAACGAAAAAAAAAGAGAAGGAAGAGGAAAAGGGGAAAAAGATTAGAAAAAGATGGTACCTGCTATTACCCTGCATTTTAAACATTTATTCCTATATATCCACCTGAACGGACACTGCGTCGATTTTTGTTTTTCGTTTTTTCTTTCTTTTTCATTTATCCTTCACCTAAGCCTGTTGTTCTTTTCTCTTTCTTCCTCTCCCTTCCGCATCTCCATACTGCAGCAGCATACGAGTACTAAACCTAGCAGAGGGTGTACATTGCATTGTACATAATTCCACCTTATCCTCGTATTATGTGTAAACCCTTTGCTACCATGGGGATACTGTACATGTAATCAAATAGCCTGACGAAAGCCGGGATAAAACATATATTTCCCGATACGGAAGGGGCGAATCAAGATGAGTTTAATTATTCCATTACCGAGATGGCAGCACATAAGCTGAATAAATTCGTCTCGCTATAGCCAGAATAAGAAAACAATTGCTCCTTGCATTCTCATGTTTGCCCACCAAGCACAAGTTCTTCAAAGAGTCCTTTCATACGACGTCAACACCAAATTGGCCGAGCACAAAAACACCTTCCCTCGCCACCATAACTCCGGCTGCCCCTGCAGGCGTGGTGGCACGGCCCTCGTCTGAAAGGTTACATTTGAGTTAATGCTAAGACGTGGTGGCGTCGTGTGAAGGAACCCTTGTCATATGACTTGTATGACCTTCTGGGCATGGATCTGAGTCCCTGTCAGTGGCCTTTCTTTTCTGCAAGGAGGAGATTCGCTCTTGCATCTTCTCCAGAATCCTTTTTTTCTTCCGAAGTCTATCTTCGGATACCGAAGTGTAAAGACGGTTTCCACATCACGCAGGCCGAAGACTCACAGAGGGAATGCTTAATGACAACAAACCGGTTAAACTGAGTGTCTAAAGCGGTCTCCACAGGGATGATTAAGATATTACCGTGGAAGACGAAGAACACTGTACGAAACCGCCTTCCACACAAACCCACCCACCCACTCACCCAACCTCCCTCACGAAGCCAACACGGTGTTCCCATTCTTCTCCGAGATCCCTCGCATTGGGAGAGCGACCTCCCTCGGAAACTTTTGGGGAAGAAAAAGTTCCCAAAGTTGGTCTGATGGAGGTGTCGAAGTATGCGACGAGACAGAACCCGCTTCGACTGATCCTGGGCTCGATTCTCTTGCAGCTCAGAGAGAAGCAAAAGAAGTAGAAGGAAGAGAAGCAGAAGAAGAAGAACAAGAAGGAAAAGAGAAAGAAGAAGCAGAAGAAGTGGAAGAAAAAGAAGATGAAGAAAAAATACGAAGATGAAGGAAAAAATAGAAGTAGTAGTAGTAAAAAAGAAAAAGGAGATGCAAAAGAAATAGAATAAAAAGAAGTAGAAGAAAGAGAAGAAGATCATAAAGAAGAAGTGGAAGAAAAAGAAGTGGAAGAACAAATATGAATACGAAAAGGAAGAAAAAGCAGAAGCGGTAGTAGTAGAAAAAGAAAAAGAAGTAGAAGCAAAATAAGTAGAGAAGAAGAAGAAGAAGAAGAGGGGAAAGACGAGGGAAAAAACGAAGAAGAAGAAGAAGAAGAAGAAGAAGAAGAAAGAAGTAGGCCTGAGGCGCAGCCCCAGGTGTCGGAGAGAAAAGCTTAATTGCGGTTGTGTGAGAGAGAAGAACGTAGTCTGCAGTACTTTAGCTTCCCGCAGAATCTACGTCAGGAGACGCTTGCTTGCGGCCGAAGCCGCCACCTTAACCCACTTGTCCTTGAAACCTCCCTCCCTTCCCTGAACTATATATAACATCCCGGCGTTAGCTAGAATAAAGCCTCAAGAGTGTAACAGGGACACGGCCGAGCCGTTGCACGAAGCAAGATGCTGTAATGATCATAATTTAGCTTATATTATTTGTTTTCGTTTTGTTATCATTTGTCTGTTTGATTCTCATTTATTATTAGTTATATGTCAATCTATTATCATTTATTATTTACCTATTTGTTTATTAGTTAACTATACCTAGGCATTTATTTATGTATTTTATTTGTTATTTACATTATTATAGTTTTTATTGATCAATTTATAATTATTATGAATTTTTTTTTTGCATCCGACCTAGATATGGACCAAAAGATCTCCTGTCGGCATGCTCCGCCTTTGTAATCCTTTGTGCGTGAGAGGGCAGAACCTAGAGCAAAGAAAGATTCTGGGTGGCAGGAGGTCCGAGGGTCCGCGCGTTATTCCCGAAGCTCTTGTTCGTCTTGCTATGACCGCAGTGTGTCCGATGTACAAAACACTTCGGGACTCACGTCGCAATGGACGATTCTATTAGATCCCAGACATAATATCCACGAGAAGGAAGTCATAAAGGAACAACCAGAGGGTTAACCTCAACTGTACAGAAAAAAAGAAAAAGAAAAAAAAAAATATATATATATATATATATACATATATATATATACATACACACATACACACACACACACATCTTTATTCTTTAGCTACGGACGGCAAAAACTCATGATCAGTTGCCGGGCACTAATGTCATTATTTGCTGTGAGAGGTCAACCCCGTCTTATTTCCCGGGGAAGTGTAGGCTTAACTCCTTAAACCCAATTAATAATCCAATTAATAATAAGAAAAACTAACCACGTGTGTGTGTGTGTGTGTATTTACCCCAGTTGTATTTTGCGGAAAGGGGAGCTACGCTCGTGATGTCCCGCCTTTGTATCTCGCAGTTCCTTGTTTGCTCTTAAACTCATGAATGGTTTTTGTGCACACTATTTCATTGTCCAGTTTGTTCCAAGTGTCCACCACTCTATGTGGAAAACTTTTTCTTCGGATCTCTTCTGTAGCTATGTTTTTTATTTTCTTTCCATGTCCTCTTGTGTTTCTCTTGTCCCAGATTAACAAGTCCTCTCTATCGAGTATTTCTGTGCCCTTCATGATTCTGTAGATGGTCAGTATGTCACCTTTCTCTCTTCTTTGCTCCAGAGTCGGTAACTCCAGTTCAGCCAATCTCTCCTCATATGACAAGTTTGCAAATGCAGGGGCCATTTTTTGTGGCTGCTCTGTGGATTCTTTCTATTTTCTTTATATTCTTTTTGGTACTGGGTGACCACGATGTCGCCGCATACTCTAATCTAGGCCTTATCAGTCTGACCAATATTTTTTTTTAACAATTTCTTCGTCCAAATATGTAAATGCCACTTTTATTGATCTTGGTAAGTTGTAGGATTCTCCGACAATTTTGTTTATCTGTTTATCATAGGACAAGTCGTTTGAGATAATTACACCCAAATCTTTTTCGGATCTCTCCTTCTTTACCTCCTTAGTTCCAATTTTATATTGTCCTGATATTCTATTTTTACTTTTTCCAAACTCCATTATGCTACACTTGTTAATATTGAAGTCCACTTCCCATTTCTGACTCCAGTTCCATACCTTATTCAGGTCTTCCTGTAGTGATTCGCAATCCTTTTCAGTTTTTACTTTCCTTAACAGTTTGGCGTCGTCTGCAAAGAAGCTCATGTAACATTGCACATCATCCATGTCATTCACATAAATAGCAAACATTATTGGAGCCAATACAGATCCTTGCGGAACTCCACTGATCACCTCTTTCCAACCTGAATATTTTTCTCTGAGCACTACTCTCATCTTTCTACCAATCAGGAAGTCCTCCATCCATTTTAGTAGGTTCCCTTGTATCCCTCCTATATGTTCCAGTTTTTTAAATATTTTTGTGTGTGGTACTTTTTTTTGTGTGTATGTGTGTGTGCTGTGTGTGTTGCGTTTGTGTGTACTGTGTGTGTGTGTGTGTGTGTGTGTGTGCGCGCGCGCATAAATCATATGTGATCAATCATTAACTCTTTCAACATGGTAACGTAATTTGTATATTATATTCTGGTTGACATCAAACTATTCTATTCCACTGAAGGGCAGACCCAATTTGTCAGGAGTGAATCTCGATAACAGAGACAGACAGAGAGAGAGAGAGAGAGAGAGAGAGAGAGAGAGAGAGAGAGAGAGAGAGAGAGAGAGAGAGAGAGAGAGAGAGAGAGAGAGAGAGAGAGAGAGAGAGAGAGAAAGAGAGAGAGGGGGGTAAGGATACTCATGAAGACTGAGAGGCAAAGAAGAGGGCGAGGTGTGCTTCGTTTTTTTTTTCTTCAGAAAAACAAAAATTTCAAGAAGAACGGCAGGAAGGACGAGAGAAAAAGGATAAAATGCGAGGAAGAATAGAAAAAGGAAAAAGAAATGAGAGACGTAGGGGTAGAGTGAAAATAAAGAAAAACGAAAAAAAAAAGGTCTGAATAAAATGTGGAAGAGTGCGGAGACGTGGGAGAGAGAAAGAGGAGAAAGAGAAAATGGAGAGAGGGAAAGACAGGGTCATTGAAGAGGAAAAGGCATCGGGAGCAAAATTAAACTTTACAAACGGCTGACGTGGGCGGAATAGAAAAGACGAAAGGGAGAGGAATAAAACAATGAAGAAATAGGGAAAGCGAGAGACGAAGAGAGAAGAGAATGCAAAAGCAGTAAATGAAGCAAAGTGGAAAATACACACATGCACGCACGCACACACCCACGAATGTACGCACACATGCACGCACACAGATATACACGAATGTACACACACGCACATACGAATGTACACACGCACACATATACACGAATGTACGCACACGTGCACGCATACGCACATACGAATGTACACACGCACACACACACGCACACATATACACGAATGTACGCACACGCACATACGAATGTACACACGCATACACACACATACATACACACGCGCACACATATACACGAATGTACGCACACGTGCACGCATACGCACATACGAATATACACACGCATACACACGACTTGGTGGCGCGGTTGGTAGAGTCCCAGACTGTCAGTACGGCGGTACCGGGGGGGTATTGGGTTCGAATCCTGCCCAAGGCTGAAATTATTTCAGTATCGCCGCGGTTCGAGTCGTTACTCCAACTTTCGTGGGCGGGGGAGTTGGGTGTGTATGCGTGTAAGGTCATAGCATTACCCATAGATCGGTCATACGAGCTCTGAGCTCTCTTCAGGGAGGGAAATAGCTGTCGATCACGAGTCCAACACGTGATCCAAAGACCAAGGTGAATCGCACACACACACACGCACACTCACGTATGTACGCGCACACACACATTCTATCGTCCCTTCACAACTTACTACAGTAATATAAGATAACGTACGACAATATTATCTACAAGAATGGAAGCGCTGGAATATTACAATCCATAACAAGATCGACAACATAAGCGTTCTCACACAGCGGCCAAAGGAGAAGGAATACGGGTCAGGAGAGCAGAAACAGAGACTGGCGTAAGCAAGAAGAAAAAAAGAATACGAAGTAGAGAAAAAAAAATAATTGTATGGTA
The DNA here is from genome assembly GCF_046742065.1 of Oratosquilla oratoria. NCBI lineage: Eukaryota > Metazoa > Arthropoda > Malacostraca > Stomatopoda > Squillidae > Oratosquilla > Oratosquilla oratoria. The sequence continues at coordinate 21,088,418 of NC_134800.1, forward strand.
CAAAAGAAACACAACTAGTTTCACTTCTAAGTACTAGAGTGCCCCGCGTCTTACTGCGATTCGAACAAGTCTTCGATGTCGTACAAAGTTCGTAAATCACGTTGTAAATCTACGACCCCTAGAAACACGTCGTCCACAGCTCAGAAGTATAGACAACTGTGCATATAGTAGGAGGAAAACAAATAAACACAATAAAAGAGGTTAATGTTTAATGATAATGGTTTGTGTGACATATTCTACCACGTTTCTTTCCCTACCCCTTTAGGCATGGGCCGACTTCCCTCATCGAGGCCAAGGAGGAAGCTTTCAGTTCATCTCTGGGATTTTGCACATTGGAATTTGACCTCCCCATCACCCCGTCCCACTTATTTTTCCTCCCCTCTGTCTTCAGGGACGTTGTCTCTGATATACGCCGCTCATATGGACGCTTTAGGGGAAAAAAATATATTATGATTAATAAGGGTTAGGTTAGGTTTGGAATCGTTTATAGGGGAAGCGTCCATATGGAACCAAACCTCTTCAGGTTCTTGCTGGAGTGGGACTTCTTCCCCGCTGCCTGCCGGCTTGCAACTCTGTGGGGCTCGAGTCCGCGTCGTCTCCACCTGTTTCGTTCAGAAAAAAAAAAAAAAAAAAAAAATCAAGAGGATTTCGTTAGAGAGTGAGGATCAGCGGTCCTTGTTACGTCCGAGGAGGACTTGGTCAATTAACACTTTAAGTCTCGTCTTGCCTGATGATAGTTGTCCTCCGCAGCAGGATGGACGGGAATCTTACCTCTAGGACATTCTATACTGACCTCGCTTATTTTATCTTATTCCCTTTTTTTTTTTTTTTTTTCGTAATTTCATTTTTTCTTTCTTGTGCATTTTTAATGTTTTTATCTTGTTTCATTTTATTTGAGTTTTTTTTTTTTTTACTTTTTTACTTTGCCGATTTTTATTTTATTTCTTAATTCTCGCTGAACAGAGCTTTTCTTTCCAATGATCTTCACTGAATAAAATCGCCCAACGGTAGCCAGGATAGATGAACAAGTCACTAACAAGAATGAGACTCGTTAATGTCCTTAGCTCCCTTGAAGCTATCAGTCACTGTAGTAGTTATAAGTGAAAGTAACTTTACGAAAACCACCACCAATATTACTATTCATAGTAGAGTTTTTTTTTTTTTTTTTTTTTTAACCAGAGCTCTCTTCCTCCTGGCAAGCTTCCACTTCTGCAAGAAACTGATCACATTTTGGATCTTCTTCGGTAACCGACAGCCACGTCACAAGAACGACTGCTGGGCTGACGTCACAATGAGCGAATGTACATAGGGAGAAAACACGTTGTAGAAGAACACCAAGAGGTATTTCCGTGGGAACAGCCGCAGCAGAGAGACAGGAACCCTCTTGTACCTCTTAAAGTAGGGGGGTGGGGGGTGGGAGGGAGTCCCCCTTCACCGACGCCGCCAAGAATCCTCGGTAACGGACGACGTGTGACGTCATGTCGGATAGAGAGACTCTCGGCTTTGTTCATTGTCACCCTTTATGGTTTTTTTTCTTGGTCAACAGAAAAAAGCTACCCTGGAGTAGAAATAATTCCTGCGGGATACTAATTATGGGTGACCGGGAAATGCATCCATCCTTCATAAAAGAATCTAATTGAAGAATCATTCGCATTCATTATTCTCTTACCTCTTCGCTACAAGGACGCTGGCAAGGACAAGATCTGCCTTCAGCTGAATAAAATCATCTGGAAGCGCACACAAGAGGAGATATGATCTGGTTGATGCTCTGGTATCAGTCGCGTGTCATTTCCTGTGTATTACAACGTCCCCACTGCCCCTCCTACCCCCCTCCCCCAACCATGGACGTCCTTATCACGGCTGTTATCAATTTCGTTATCATAATTACCATTGCCACATCCTCTCACTGGAACTACCTCCTCCTCCTCCACCGCCACCAACCCCTTCTCTTCCTCCTCCACTATCTCTTCTAATATCACCACCACAAACACCAACAACAACAGCAACGCCTCCAACACTACCAATATCACCACCACTAACACTTCCTCCTCCACCAACACCTCTTACTCCTCCTCCTCCTCCTCCTCTTCCACCTCTGCCTTTTCCAAAGTCATCTTTGTGTGTCTTCACCTTTACTTTGGACTCCTCCTCTTCCGTGGGGTGGACGGGTTGCCACAAGAGGGATGAGAGAGAGAGAGCCTGACACGGCAGACAGTGTGGATGGAGATTCTCTTCCCCTGTAATTTCACCACTCTTTCTTAATCTCTCTTCCTGCATCTCTCTCCTTTCTCCAATCTCTCTCACTCTGATCTCTCTGTTCTTATGCCATTCTCTCTTAATCTCTCTTCCTGCCTCTCTCTATTCTCCAATCGCTCTCTCTCTCTGTGTTCTTCTGCCACTCCTTCTTACTCTCGCTTCATGCCTCTCTCCTTTCATCCAGTCTCTATATTCATCTCTCTTCGTCCTTCTGCCACTCAGTCTTTCTCTTCCTGTCTCACTCTTTCTCTTTTCTCAAACGTACTCAGGAAAATGAGGAAAGCCACACTGGCAACAATTACCGATAATCACATCACAAGAGTGCCCTTCACACGAACGGTCGCGCTTTAGAGACTCCCCCCCCTCTCTCTCTCTCTCTCTGTGCCCTGACACCTCCCGACCCGACCCTGGCAGGCGTCTCCCGATTGCCTCCAACCTAAGGGTTCTCTTTGATTGCATCTTTCATGGCCGCCTTCTGTGCCTGTCTGTCTCTCTGTCTGTCTGTCTGGAAATGCCACCCATTGCCTCCTCTCACGGCCTCCTCCTCCTCCTCCTCTTTCCACTCCCCTCGGCCACCTGGGTCGTAGGGTAACGGCCTCCAAGTCAAAGTCCTTTAACTTGTTCAACCTGGAATGTCCCTCAGTTTCCTGGTCCACAGATTTCGGGCGTAACTACCTTCAACACGGTGACGTATTAGACAGACTTCTGCTCTGCCAGACGGTTTTATTCAGCTGAGGGGCGGACTCTGGACAATAGGACGTCTCCAACAGCCGTAACCCCGCAGAGACCGTACCTTAGCTGAATAGAATCGTCTCTCCTTAGACGAGCAATTTGTCGTCTGTGTCACCGGGATGAAGGGATATAAGGTCTATTGATTGCTTCCAGGATAACTTTTTCGTGACCATGAAGAGTAAGTTTCAAAGTGTGTGTGTGTTTGTGTGTGTTTGTGTGTGTGTGTGTGTGTGTGTGTGTGTGTGTGTGTGTGTGTGTGTGTGTGTGTTTGTGTGTGTGTGTGCGTGTGAAGAGGAAGGGGAACGAGTATCTTCTCTCTAACCTCTCTCCAGTCTCACTCTATGATCGTTCCCTCTCATCCCTCTTCTCGTGGTACAAATCACCTAGAAAGTCTCCGGGTACGACGGACCTCTTCTCGAAAAAAAAAAAGGGGGAAGGAAGGACACATTGGTTTTCGGATTTTTGTTTCGAAGAGTCTCTGTGCGAGATGGCTAACCCGCGTCCCGTTCGTTCTGTCGCAAGGTGGGGATCTTTGTCCAAGGTGAGTGGAAGGGGGGTGCTCAATATGGAGCCTACACGCAAAAGTCACAGACATCACCCTTGTTGTACCTCGGAATATTTATCCATTTACTCTCAGCCACTAAGATATTCTATTAACTCAGTGACACAAATAAGAGATCAAACTGTTGATTCATGGATTATTTAAACTTATCTTGATTAACTGCCTCCACACCATGGGTTACTTTATTTGTATTTGGTTAGGGCTTCTGGTAGGCTCTTTAATAATCCCATCTGATTAGGGCAATCCACTTTTATTCAAGTTAAGAGAAATTCTGCTATGCTTTTGTGGGTTTATTTTATCCAATTAAGCTTTAACAACTGGCCAAACGGGGAGGCTACACAACGTTGGCCTAAAAAAAAAAAAAAAAAAAAAAAGTTTGCCACCAGTCTCTGAACCAACACTCATATTAACAAAATCGTCTGATGCCAAACAAAACAAGATGTATAAAGTACACCACCGGGTTGTGTGACAGGGTGATTCAACAATCTTCCACGATCAGGAAAAGACCCGCAATTCTCTTTGGAGCATTTGTTTCGTATTACTTTTGATGATTTCCCACAGTTTTTCCAAAAACAGTTCACGAGCTCATTACCCTAGTACATTTTTATATCATTCCCACGCCAATGTTCAGAAAAATATAACTTTATTCATTTTAATTTTTTTCTCTATTACTTACCATATAGAATAGTGATGTCACAAGTACGGTAGCTACAATTACTCTTCTTGCTGGAAATAGATAATGAGTTTCAGGAGCTAGACTCATTACTCCTCGATGGATTCGAAATTACCTCCACCGGGGTAATTAATTATTCCACGAGGAGTAATTAATTTCCTCCTATTCGGGAAGTACTCTCGTCAGGAGACCTTGAGGACTTACTGAAGTTCTTTCCCATCCGACCTCTGGAAGCGACACGATGAGGCATCATGCCACGCCCACCTTGGCACTGTTCTCCTCGGCACTGCGGGACGGATGTTCTTCCCGAAGAAGAGCCAGGCTTCTCCTCTTGGGGCGTCAGCAACTGATTGATCTCGTTTAGCACTTCCGAGGTATCCCTGCCAACGTTCTGCCGGGCCGGGAATCCTCTCAGCTGAATGAAATCGTCTGTCATTAGCCAGCACAAAACCTTCAAGTGCCTATTTTTTATTTTCTTTTTTTGTGCTCAACAAGGTCTGAACCCCTTCATAGCTGAGGTGGATTTTATTTTAGTTGTCGCTATGCGATTTAGATCGTTTCTTGGAGGGGGGCGAAGCTTCTGGCAGTTAATAGAATAAATGAATAAATAAATGAATTAATAAATTCTTCCTTTCCCTGCCAAGGTCAGCTCATGAGTATCAGGGTCGTTGCCACCATGCGATTTCATTCAGGTGATGAAAACCTTCGCCGATGAAAGAGCCCCTGGAAGAAGTCATCTCGCTGGAATCTGGAAAGGTGACGGCTCCAGTTTCTGGAAAAGTCTTTTTTTATAGAAGAGGATATTCTTTAAGTTTATCGTTGTTTATTTCTATTTTTATTTTTGGGTGTGTGAGTCGATTTTTAGATTATTTCATCTCTAATGCATGGTAATTGATTTATTCTATAATTTAATTCTGCACTATTGTTGCGAATATTGGTTATCCCTCTCTCTCTCTCTCTGTCTCTCTCTCTCTCTCCTCTCTCTCCACTTCGGCTTTGGCGTAAATGAGAGAAGAGGCAATAGAAAACGTTCTTCCTCCTCCTCCTCCTCCTCAAAACAAGAATGTCCCATTCCGAGCGACATTCCTCTTCTTTTTTGAAACACATTCCCTGGAGGTGAAAATTTCACATCAAGAGACGTTAAGCTGCGGCCGAAGCCTTCAGGGTCTGCGTAGTTTCGAGGCAGGTGAGCCTAGACGGCAAAAAAAAAAAAGAAAGAAAAAAAAAAAAATCTTCTTTGATCTCTTCAACAGTTCCTTCAACTATTTTGAACGCTTGAGTCCTATAACCTGCGTTTTTCCTCTTGTAACCGATTCTTATCAAACCATACATGCCGTATCATATTGACTTCTGTAGCTTCACCCTTGTATGTGTTATTATCTATCTATATGTCAGTGCGCTGATGGCGTCATCGGAAGAGGGCCGGTCTCGCTTAATTTTGGGTTCGAACCCCGCAATCCTCTCCGATTTCCAGGAGTAACTGTTACCTCCCCCAACAGTACAAGCGTATAGGGCAAAGGTGGCGGTTTCGGCCGTAGGTAGGCGTCTCCTGGTGTACGCCAATATGCTTCTTTTCCTATAAAAGGGAGGTAAACAAGACATGTACCACACTCCCTTCCGTCATCTCCTTATCTCAGCTCCTCCCTGCCCACTGCCAAGTAAGAAGCAGTATATGGTATATCATTATACCACATGGTATTACCATAACCACCTTTTTCGGCTTCAACAGTTTCTTTTCGAAATAAGAACTGTTCTGAATTCCAAATAACCAGTACCGGTAGCAAAAGAACATTCAAAACGGATTTTTTTTAATATCAATCATGAAGGTTCTCGTCCGAAAATAGTCAAAACAGTTCGTCAGGATATGGCGAGTGGGTGTTACTTATAACAAGCCACATGAAAGACTTTAAACATGATATGATAAAGTGTAGATGAAGAAGGTAAGAGGTAAGATAACAACAACTAAAAAAGGGAGCAAATTCCAGTAGACTGGAAATAACCGAAATGTAACTAACGGTCACTCAGGGAAATCAACCTCATCTGGCACGTATTTCCCCTTGAAATCATGCAGATCCCCTGATCCAGATATGAATCCAATATTCGCCCGGGAAGTGAGCAATATTACTGCGGCGTTCTGACGTCAAGTCGTTAGAGAAGATGTGTGGGTGGGTGGGTGGGTGGGGGTGGGGTGGGGGGGGGGACCTTGACGTCACTCCCTCCCGGAAAGGTTGTCATCGAGGCAACAAACACTTGAAGCAATTCCATTGCCTGGAATGGTTTGTTGACAGCATACATGAGAGTTTGGTGTCCTTTTCCCTTGATGATTAAACCATTTTATTTTCTTTATTTTTTATTATTTTTTATGCACCTGGAAAGCCCAAGCGGCTTTATAGAATGAAATGAATATCTTGATGAAAATGCAAATGAGCTGGGAGTACGCGTATACAATGGCACACGTAAACCCGTGAATGCTTTACCCTTCAATAGCATGGCTTCCTGTATATATAGACTTTCAGTTCTACGCAATTTCTCAAACTGCTGGAGAAGTGGCTGAGTAAACATCAGCATAACATGATCCTTGTCGACTTAAAACGTTTTTACAAGTTGAAGAAGAAGAAGAAGAAGAAGAAGAAGAATATACATATATATATATAATATATATATATGTATATATATATATATATATATACATATGTATGTATATATATATCTGTTTAGTAAATATATCAACATTTCATCTGAGTAGCAACAAAAAAGAATTAAAAATTGTGAAGGATGAATGCATACTGTGAATCAAGGTAATGAATTACGAAAAAAGGCCCGCCTAAGAAAATATATATCCTATATATATCCTTGACAGAGAGCGGCAACAAGACACCATGAAGTAAGATGAAAGGGTCAATCAAGGTAATTTTAATCTATTCCGAACTGTATAAAATTTCCCAAAATAAAACACATAAATCATGCCACGCAGTGTAGTGTGTGTGTGTGTGTGTGTGTGTGTGTGTGTGTGTGTGTGTGTGTGTGTGTGTGTGCGTGTGCAGGGTCACATCATTACCCATAGATTGGACTAAATGAGCTCTAAGCTAGCTCTCATTGATCACGAGTCCAGCGCATGTTTCATAACCATGATGAGTCGCGAACACATACACACACACACACACACACACACACACACACACACACACACACACACATGCTAGGGCGTACAACCACAATGGAGAGTTTCATTACTGAACGTATATAGTCTTTGCGTGAGAGCTTTGGTTATTTTCGTTTTGTACACAGAATCTTCACCACTTCCAAGACTCGTCCTAGAATCATTTGGATGACGTGGCACATTTGCACCACCGAAGACCAGAATCAACACCATTTATAGTGTATGCGAGGTTCAACTCCAGCAACATTCATTCATAGTATTTTACTTGTAAGCGATATCCCTGTTACCAAATCACCCGAGCGGCACGGAAGCAGGATCCGATAACCGACGCGAAGTTTAGGTGATTAAAGCTGCATTTGTGTCCCGAGATACTCTCCATCGCTTCACCGCGGTTTAGGGACGAGAGTATATTATTCTCACTCACCGTGGACATCGGCTGAAGGTTACTATAGAAGACTATATTTGTGATCATGCCTGTTTCGTGTGTCCCAAGCTACTGATGAAAATAGGAAAGGTTAGGTTGCATGAGCAAGATGATATGTTTGTGTGTAACAGCGTCCGTCATATTACATGGCGGTATGGGTAATCATATTATGGGTATGTATACATTAGCTTCATACTACCAACAACTAATTAGTCTCTCCGGCCTCTCTCTATGCCGTAGTCATAAATTGTGTATTAAACATTTTATATTATATATCATAGTTTCTGGGTTATACAGTACAAAAGATGAGTTGATCTACCTTTTCAACAACTACACAATTACTGACATAAATTGTGTTACACCAATATCACCCTAAATTTGCTCATACGATGAAATAAAGCCCTATCTATTGTCCTTAGCTTAAATAAAATGAATTTGCTTTTAATTGGCTTGTTTAGTAAATGCACCAAAATAATATGTTTGAGTTTTTGTGTCGTTATATTTTTCAGTGTATTAGAGGGACAACGCACGCACGTCAGTCTGGGGATAAAGCTAAAAAACCTAGACCGAGGTGGTTTGGCCACGTGCAGAGGAGTGATGAGGAGTATGTGGGGAGGAGGATGCTGGAGATGGATCCACCAGGCAGGAGGAAGAGAAGAAGACCCAGGAGAAGGTTGATGGGTGTAGTGAAGGAGGACATGTGGGCCCGTAGGCGTAAAGGAAGAAGACGTAGAAGAACAAGCAAGGTGGAGACCGTTGATCTTCTGTGGCGAACCCTAATGGGAGCAGCCGAAAGACGATACGCTTCACGTTAACACATCACTCAGGCCAGACTGCATAACATGGAAACCTGTCCGGGATCTCCTTAGTCATACACCACGGAAGGTGTGGAGCTGTAAATCTGATTTGTTGAAATACATTTTTGTTAATTCCCTGTTGGTGGACGCTGAGCTCTTAATGCCAATGTTTGCTTGAGGGTTTTCCTCCCGCAATGAAGCGTGTGCACTATCGTCTCCATTAGCGCAGAAAATTTTATATTTGTTGTTTGGTAGATGCGTATATCTACAGGGTGTCACACAAAAAAGTACTCATTCTTTGAAATGCTTTGTAACATTGTCGAATCCATTAGTCCGCGTTATCAGTTGCGTCTGGAAAATGGTGTCCATCTATTTGAAATTAAAGAAACGTTAAGACTTTCCCCTGTATCGCCCACCTGCGTTAGAATTCATGTACCACATTACGAAAGTGACAATGAAAAATCCAAAGAATTACTGAACAAATGTCTCATGGTTAAGACTGGTCTGTAGTTGCAAAACAAAACGAGTTTCCTGTTAAGTCTTATTGACGCAAAGATCTAAGTGCGTAAGATGCGGTCAGGTATTTATTGAATACAAAGATTTTACTCGAAGAAACGGATCTCTCCTGCTGTTTGATGATTACTTCCTCGACACTTCGCATTGGCTGGTGATAATCACTCCTTTTTCTTGAACATAGGAAGGAAAAAACATGTTTGTAAGGGGTCTCGCCAATTCCGCAGTTCTCAACTGATTTAGTATGGTCTATGCAGCGGTCAATAGCCTTCTTCGTCACGGAACACCAGACTATCACTTAAAATTCTTCTCAGGTTAATCATTGATGAAATTGACGTGACGTTCACCAGACTATCACTTAAAATTCTTTTCAGGATGATTATGGATGAAATTAATATGACGTTCATATTTCCCTTTTTCTTTGGTATCGCTTACATTTCTTGTTGACAAGCTGTGCTGAAATTCGTTTCGGAAATGGAGGCTAGAGGATATAAAAACTCTTCTGGTCAAATAACATTAAGATTATTTTTACGAGCGTCCTGCAGTACAGTTTAAGAAACCAAACCTCCTAACATTTCTAGAGAAGCTAATGGCTTATAGAAAACGATAAGACATGAATTTACCCCCTATTATCTATAAAAAAGTAAATATCCGACTCCACAAGCAGCCAAGCGCACCAAGACCGCGAGAACACACATCAAATTAAGTTATCTGGCGTTAATAAGCATCTCAGGCAAGATTAGCGACAGCCCCATTGGAAAAACCGACCCAAAGTAAGCGTGCCTAGTTCGAGAAGTTATAGCCAGAGTTACGAACGTTATTGCATATTTCATCGGTCAACATCTTCTCCAGGAAGAAACCAAACGTGAGGTCACGCTGTTGCAGGCTAACTGGCATGGGTACAGCCGGCCAATGCATTTCAATAGACTTTACAGAATGCATTGGAGTCTATGATGTACAAAGAATATTTTGCATCGTTTGTAGCTCCGCAGTATATCCTATACATGAAAAATGGGTAATGATATTGATAATGATAATATTGATAATAATAATGACAGTAATGATAATAATAATAATAATAATAATAATAATAATAATAATAATAACAATAATAATTACAATAATAATAATAATAATAATAATAAGAAGAAGAAGAAGAAGAATAAGAATAATAACAATAGTAATGATAATGATAATAAAATGATAATAAAAAGTATAATAATAATAATGATAATTATAATAATAATAATCATAATGATAGTAATAATAATGATAATAATAATGATAATACTAAAAAGCTGCACAAATTGATGGGTAGGATTGTACATTTCCAAAATGATATTATAAATCATATTAGCCCAACTATATTTCAGTGTTTATGGTACACCAAATTACACAGAAAAAGCATCAGCAAAGATGAAAGAAAGAAATAATCAATAAATCATCTCACCAACATCCATTTCTATGCAGTATAATGATAATGTAATAACAGCCAACCTGAGCTTTCATTCTTCCATTAAATATTTCTGTAAAACTCATTCTTCCGTTACATATTGTCATCGTGGTTAAATAATCTTTCACTTTACTAGACTGTGTAGAATTCTTCGGCTATTTGACCTCTATTCTATTCTCCAAAACGTCTATATCAGGACATTTAAAATTTTGCAAACAGTTTTAATTTTCCTTTCTTTTCATTGACTCGACCAATGAATCAGATTTAAACTTTTGTGTGCTTAATGAACTGGAACATCTTGTTCGGCGGCCCCTACCATAAGACCTTTTCGAAGACAAACCCAGCTCTTCATGATCTTTCCCTGACCGTGGATCGTCTGCTTTAATCCGTCAAGATTTCTTTACCCTCGAGCATTTATCCTGTTGATCTATTACAGACCCGAGATACCCCACTTATGTGTGTGTGTGTGTGTGTGTGTGTGTGTGTGTGTGTGTGTGTGTGTGTGTGTGTGTGTGTGTGTGTGTGTGTGTGTGTGTGTTTGTGTTTGTGCTGCCATCTGAGTGCTCCTAGGGCAATGTTTCCTTTATTTTCCATAATTACTTTCGCTTGCTGGCCGACCGGGTTAGAGCGTCGCTACTTGTAGCGGAGGTCGTGGTGACGGCAGTTCGAAATCTGTCGCTAGCGAGTTGGACCAAGGGCATGGTTCATTATATACCACGCTAGGAGCACCGTCCTAGCCTCCTGGTAAAGGGAGTTTACGATGTTAGACTGAATCACCATCACTTCAGTTTCAGAGACTGATTTCAGTCCCGGGGTTTGCTCTTCATAAACGTTCTGACTCTACAAAAATCTCGTACTATCGAAGAAAAAAGGATGTTTTTCAAAAGTTAACGAGTCCTTCAAATTCGAAAGTATCAAGAAGGCTTGGGGGGATCTAATAGAGGTATTCAAATGGGCCAAGGGTTTTAACAAGAGTAATGCAGGCAAGGTCATCATATTAAAACAGCATGGCAAGAACTGGCTTATCAACAGAGTGGTTCCATGTAGTGAGCGCTGGAACTATTCTGATGTTTTAAAAGAAGACTAGATAACTTTATGGATAGGGATGGTAGGTGGTGATGGACATGGAACTGCCTTGTGTAAGCCTAATGGTCTCTTGCAGTCTCCTACATTCTTGTGTTTTGTTTGAGACTAGATATCATCTCTGTTCCCCACTTGCTAAATACATCAACAGGAAATGTGACCACTTTGATTCTTTGTCTCCTCCCTCCTCACGCTTAAGGCATTATCAATTTCTTGTTTCTTGAGAAAAATCTGAACTTTCGCTCAAACTTTCGCTCACAACTTGGGCGTTTTAGGCGATTTTTTCTTTTCTCCCCATTTTCTCTCAGCAAAACGCTGTTAACTTAAATATCTACGTTTTTTCTCTCTAGTTTTAACACAAAATATTGTAGTACTCAGCGAAACGCCCCTTGTTCTCAGGATCCATGTTTTTGTGTTGATATCCTGGGAAGACAAACTGTTTGCGTCTGTCATTGAACTTGTCATTACCTTTCAAACAGGAAATACGTCTACGTTCAACCTGTAGCAATGAAAGGTTGTCACTCTCATTTCTCCCGAACTACCTATAACCAAACACACAAAGAACGGATCACATGAAGAATCGTCACCCCAGATTTCGATCGGGTGACAATTCTTCATGTGGGCTATCCCAGGGTGACAATTATTCATGTGGGCCATCCTGAGTTGATGACAATAATCATAACCTTCATTCAACCTAACCTAACATACCTAACCTAACCTAATCTAACCTAACTTAATCTTTATTCCACTGTTGATATTCGGCGTATGGGTGAGATCTCATGGGGTGACAATTCTTCATGTGGGCGTTCTGGGATGACAATTCTTCATGTGCCCCCAAATAACTAAAAACATACATATACCATGGCTTTTCCCCCTTACAAGGGAGGTAGCCAAAAAGGAAAAGGCATAAAATCATTCCCACCCATTCCATCCCTGAATACACTCCACACTCCTCCACCCTCCCTCTTATCTTAGCACCTCCTGGATGACGGGTCATCCCTGCACCTTGTCCACTGCCCTGGGTCAGAAGCATGTCACCCAACACTCGCTTCTACCCTAATAAGCTCCCAAACACAGTTGGTCTATTCCCAGTGTCTCCTCCGAGTAGATGCTATTTACCTGATGCCTTTCCACTCCGCCATCTCTGATTTCCTGTCGTTTTCTGCGAAAGGCGTTCTGTTGGTGGCCTTCTTGCTTTCTTCTTTTGAGGGACTTTGGTGAGCTCTTTTCTGCTGCGGTAGACATTTCAAAAGTTCAAAGCTGGACTGGGTCTTTGATCTCAATACGTTCACGGCATCCATCCCTCTTTCTGCTTCCTCACTCTTAATTTTTTATCCAACTGGTCTGAAGGTTTAAATTCCATTGCAAAGACTACTCTTCATCTTTCTTCTGTGTTCCACA
>NC_134800.1:21103971-21118971 GCF_046742065.1 Oratosquilla oratoria
GCAGAAACTGATCCGACGCATCCACGACCTACGTCAAGTTGAGAAGAACGATCCTCAGAATGTGAAAGAGTTTTCCCCCGAAGCGCCCGGGGAGACCACGGAGAACGTCTTCCCCTCACCTGGACACACGTGACCCCCAACAACTGCGAAAAAAAAGAGTCAGAACTAATGCAGCTGACTGTTGACCTATCCCGCTGACCTATACATTGCTGAGTTATTCAGCTGCATGCACCATAGGCATTGATTGGGAGGACAGGAGGAAGAGGAGGGGAGGAGGAGGGGGGGGGGAGGAGGTGAGGAGGAAGAAGAGGGAGAGGAAGAAGAGGAGGAGGAGGGGATAGAGGAGGAGGAAGAGGAAGAGGAGGATGGAGGGGGAGGAAGAGGAGGAGGAGAAGGAGGAGGAAGAAGAGGGGAGGAGGAGGAAGAGGAGGGGGAGGAAGGGAGGAAGAGGAGGAGGAGGAGGAGGAGGAGGCGTGCAACCTACGTATAACTAAAGCTGCCTCCCCAGGACTCTTCCCCCGTCCAGCCTCAGTCTCCAACACGTCGTCCCCTTTCATCGTTCTTCAACACCTGCTTGGTTACGATAACGTCCTTCTGGAGGCACACGATTCTATTCAGCCTCACGAGAGCCACCGTGGCGGAACAGTTTAACCTATTTCAACCAACCCCGTTACTACGATGACGTCTTGATATATTCTATTCTTGCTATGCGCCAGGCGATTCCGTTTAGCCTTGGGATTCCCAACGTTGCTCTCTCAATAAGAATAAAATCAACCACCAGTTATCCAGGACAAAACGTAATATGGATGCCAGCGGAGACAAGAGCTAACCGCGTGGTCTTGGCCAAAATAACATCAATGAGGTATACCTGGACAAACATCCTTATCTTCCTCCCTTCCTCCCTCCCACTTTCGTCTCTCAAGCTCCCTCAAACCTAACATTTCCTCCAACAAATGTCTCCCCTTCCCCAACAACACCGTCCCATCCCCAACATCCTTTACTCCACTCCTACATAACCCCCAATCCTATCCTCCCCCTCCTCCACATTCTCCCACCACGTCCTCCAGTCCCATACACTCCTTACTCCACCCCTGCATGACCTCCCCCATCACCCACTCCACTCGCGAGACCTTCCCCTCCGTTCCCTCAACTGTCCTTTCCTTCCCCCGGTCCATTCCCCTCCCTCAACCCATTCCCGCCTACTACTGTCGGATAGGAAAGATTCTGAACGACCACGCCCATTCCTACTGCCACGCCCGGTTCTTGCCACACCCACCTCGGCCAACTCCACCCCCCTCCCCCTCCCCCTCTCCACCTCCCTTCCCCGAGTCCCTGTCCACATTCGTCCTGGGATGGTCACTCCTTACCTTGTGTACACCTTGGATCTTCGTCGGGATCGAATAGGGTCGGCTGACAACTTAAAACACTTCATCACGGGGTCTCGATCGATAGGGATCATGCTCTGCCTACAGTCTGCCTAATCCAGCTGAACAGAATCGTCTGGTAACCAGAGAAGAAGAAGAAGAAGAAAAAAAAAAAAAAAAAAAAAAAAAAATATTTAATATATATATATATATATATATATATATATATATATATATATATATATACATATATATATATATATACACACATACATACATAAAGAACGTCACCTTCCCAAAGGGATCTAAAGCTGGATCACCATCACTATGAACTCGAGTGTTCGCCTTGTTCCCGACCGACCAACATTCCTTCTCTTCTGTTGAGTCATTACCGCTTCTTCCTCAACTGCCCCCTCCCCCACATACACACTAAAACAGCTCCTTGGCCCACCTGCTCCGAGACACTCATCAACTCAACCCTGACGACCTATCCAGACCTTTCAAATGACTATCCCTGCCCATCTACTACTTTTAACCCTTACACAGAGCAAAAGGTTTCCCTCGGCTGAATAAAATCGGCCGGCGGCAGCCAGGACAAACGTACAAGTCGTGATTATACACCTAAAGAGTTAAATACCACCTTAATACGTTTAGGAAAATCACCTCAAACCATTCTCTCCCTCTTTATGTTTTTTCATTCTTCTTTTAGACATACTTGGTTGATGTGATGGCTAATTCTGCATTACAAAGCTTCTTAGCGATGGTTTCTAATCTCCTTATGATCTTCTTTTCACTTCCCCAGTCTTTTTTTTTTTTTTTTACCTTTTTTTCTTCTTCTTCCTTTGTTTCGCTCTCTCGACGCCGTCCTTTACGTCCTGCTTCGCCCTTGTTCTCTTCTTCTATCCACTGATCCTGGAGCCCACGTGCTCCGGCCTTGAACCTGATTCAAGAGCAAGGTCCACCCTGTTTCCACACCCTCCTCCTCCTCCTCTTCGTTGTTCTTTCACTTCACTCACGATGGCTATCTCCCTCTTGCACTACCTGTACCCATGACGTCATACCCACCTCATAGGTTCTCGGAGACGGCCGCCCCTTCCATGTGGCTTAGTTTCTTCAACACGACAACGCACTCCTGGGACGCTGTTCTGCCTGGGGACAGTCGGCATTATGCCCCGCTTAGGGAGCGAACCCAAAAGTGGCGGCCGTTGGTCGACGCCCACCTTCGGGTGTGACTCTGTCCCATCGTCCCCTAACTCACAAAGTCGATTAGCCTCAACCGGAATAAAATATATAAAGCAGGGCGCCGGGTTGAAAGTCAAATTTCAAAATCACATTTTTTTTTATAATGATGGGGTGGGGGGGGGGATCAGTGACCACGTGAAATGTCGTTCTCTAGACTGGAAATCGAATATTATGAAATCTAAATCTCCGCCATTCGGAATTAGGAGTTCCGTAAATTAGAACATTGCGGATACCAGAAGTATTGATATTCTTATAGAAGACTTTTTCATTCCGAATAATGGGAATGCTAGAATTGTAAATATTCTCAAAAGACATTTTTTTTAAGGTCATCAACCTTTTCACTCTTTTCCTGGACTGGCAAACATGGACAATTGGGCAAATGTGCTTGATTAGTCAAGGCAATTCGTCCTCCTCCTCATCCCATCCTCCTCCTCCTTCTCCTCTTTCTTCTTCCTCTTCTTCATAATACTGGCTTCACTTCTCCTGTATTTGTTCAGTTTATATATTGGGCTGTTTCGGATGCTATAAAGTATTGTAGTTTCCAGCCAATAACCGGCGCTTCTATACTTGAGGAAATTATCACTCCGATGAGGGTCATAAAGCCTAATGGAGATATTTAAGACAGGAGGCGCATTTTAATTTAAAAGTTACATTTTTTTTAGTGACAGAAAAAAAGCGTTCGTAAAGGTGCCGCTAAATTCATTAGAATATTGAAAAAAAAAAAAAAAAAAAAAAAAAAAAAAATTTGCAGTGCAGCCAATGTCTGTTATGAGTATTGGACAGCAGACATAATGCAGCCAGTTCTAATCCATGTCTCTATTTCTCCCTCATGCATGCTCACGAACGCGTGCTAAAACACACACACAAACACACAGACGGCATTACCCAATTATCGGATTGTATGAGCTCTGAGCTCTCATTTGGGAGGGTAATAAGTGTCCAGCATGTGATCCATGGCCATGGTGAATTACACACCCACCCACCCACACACGTTATCAATCCTTTTCGATGTCCAGCGTGAACACGCGCGCACACACGCATATAGAGTAAGCAGAACTCCAACGTCTTTAAACTAACTCTCCAGAGACCATCTACAGTTCTCCAGATCTCCCAAGGGACAATCTTTTGTTTCTGGTGACCCGAGGACCACACTTTCCAGCCAACGCCCGGGACATCTGCGCCGAACGGACCTCGCAATTGAGGCGGCGTCGGTCAAAAGACCTCGTGTTTCTCGACTACAATGGATGCAGTGCCTATCCGGCGCCTGTCACGTCGCTCCAAACCAACACGACGAACCTTTTTTGTTATATTTTCCCCCAGTGTGAATATGGCAACCCTTGTAGATGTGTAAATTCTGGCGACCCCCCGAGGTTACTCCGGAGGTTGCTTTGTATGTAGAAACCAGAAAGAATACTGGAATCATAAAAGAAAAAGCGCCGCTCAGTCTTTGCTTCTCCAACACTTAGACTTGTCTCTCCTAAAAATGTAGATAGAACTACACATTTACACACACACAAACACGTACACGCCACACACGCGCGCGCACACCCACGTACACCTGTACATAAACATATACACACAACATTAAAAATCAGTCGGAGTATATGAGCTCTGAATTCTCATTCGGGTAGGTAATAACTGTCGATCACATGCTCATCATGTGACCCAAGGCAATAGTGAATTACAAAGGATTACAAAGGAAGAACATACCGACAGACCTTTTGGCCCATACTTAGGTCGGCTGCAGAAACAAAGATGATTATTGCAAGATGATTGAAGGAAATGTTTAATCCCTTAGATGTCCAGCATGCACACACGCGCACACCCACGCATTAGTTACAAGACGTCAGGTCTGACATCTCCAGAAAACTCCCGCGGGATCGCCTATTGTGTCCGACCTCACCGCGGTCATTTGGGCCGAGCGCGAAATTATACTTGCATAGAAATTCCCAACTGCAAGTCGTCATACGACTAATATTATTTCTGATAAGTGTTTTCATTGCCTGTATATAAATAACCAATGCATAAATACTGAGTGTCCATACTCAGCTCAAGTATTGTACATTGTAGACGTAGAGCAGGCAATTGATAATAGAGAATAAATTGTACATAGCTCTTTGATTTGGCAACAGCCACCATGTATTTGCAAATAGTACCATTGGCAACCGCCAGTGTTTTCCTCGTGGAGTTCCAAGATGTAGATCATTCTAGACGGAGAGATTAAAGACCAGAAACCACCGCTTCGTTTGTCTCAACACCTCAAAACTCAATGAAGACCACAAACCAAATCTAAATAATGATAAATCATAAACATAGATAATCAATAGTAACAAATAGATAAATAATAACAAATAAATAAACAAAATAAGATAAATGACAGGCATTTTGCTTAGGCGATTATCTAAACGAATCTTAAAACTTCAAACTGTACTACATTGCACTGCCTCTGCAGGAAGTTTATTCCATTCATTAACTACACGGTTGGCAAATTTATTTCTACCCACTTTCACATTAAATCTACTTCCTGACAGTTTGAGACCTTTATTTCTTGTCTGATTCGCAATCAGTGTGAAAAATTTGTCACTTTTGATGTTACCAATTCCCTGTAGGATCTAAGACCTATATCAGATCAGTCCTGAGTCTACGCTTTTATAGGGAAAATAGATTCATATGTTTTAGTCGATTTTCGTACGATTTATTTCTGATATTTGGAATCAGTTTTGTGCCTCGCCGTTGTACTTTTTCCAACCTGTCAATGTCTTTAATGAAATTCGGTGACCATACGGAAACATATGCACACATACCCATTTAAGTGTGTGCACGTGCGTGTGAATGTGTGCGTACGTGCGTGTGCGCCCGTGCGTGTGTCTATGTGTGCGTGTATGTGTAGGTGTGTTTTCTAAGGCATCAGGCAAACTCGGTGAAGTGTAAACATGCGCGTATGAAGCCTTACTACCAAAAACCTATATTTTATGTCGGTTCCGGGATTTCAAGCGAGTGCATTACTACGCGCGCGCGCGCACGCACGCACACACACACACACACACACACACACACACACACAAACACACACATATACATATATATATATACAAATGTATATGTGTGTGTTTTGTGTGTGTGTGTGTGTATTCACTTGGTCTTTGGATCACGTGTTGGACTCGTGATCCACAGCTATTTCCCTCCTGGAAGAGAGCTCAGAGCTCGTAGGTCCGATCTATGGGTAATGCTATGACCTTGCACACACACACACACACACACCCAACTCCCCGCCCACGAGAGTCAGAGTAACGACCCGAAGCGCAGCGGTACCGAAATAATTTCGGCCCTGGGCAGGATTCGAACCGAGAACTGCGGGCCACTATTGTGGCAGTTCAGCGCTCTACCAACTGCGCCACCGAGTATGTATGTATGTGTGTGTGTGTGTGTGTGTGTGTGTGTGTGTGTGTGTGTGTGTGTGTGTGTGTGTGTGTGTGTGTGTGTGTGTGTGTGTGTGTGTGTGTGTGTGTGTGTGTGTGTGTGTGTGTGTGTGTGTGTGTGTGTGTGTGTGTGTGTGTGTGTGTGTGTGTGTACACAAAATTATGTACGACTCATTCAGAACCATTCGTCAAGAGAGGACTTAAAAATCTGCGTTGACAGTGACTTTGCGAAATCAAATATGGCGGTCTCCGACTTCAATTTTCGCGATGGTTCAAATAGCCTCTTCCCCCCCCCCACTCCCCTCCTCCCCCCACCCAGCTAGTCCCGAGGACGTTACGAAGAACTGACCGCGCTCTCAATTTAAACTTTACACAGAATCGCATCGCATTTCTCAGTCATCAGTGAAACGCTGCATTATGGTTCCTATTCACTGAGGCGATGTTAGATTTCTGCAACGACCTGAGCAATCTCTAAAAGGAAACCATTTTCCTCTGTGTAAATACATTGAATGTCTACAGCTCCTGCCCGGCGGCTTGGCTCAGCAGCAGCAGCAGCAGCAGCCGGTTCGTGATCCAGTCATCTTGGTGGTGGGCAGTTGCAGCAGCAGGCAGTTGTAGCAGCAGGGACTTGCAGCTGTCTTGGACGACCAGCCATGCACCTGGCTGGTGTGTCCGCAATATTACTGAAGTTGCTGGGTCTAAGCTAAAAAGAAGAAGAAAAAAAGAGAGAGAGAATAAACACACACACGCACGCACGCACACACAACTATCCAATTTCCTCTCGGAGTAAAAGACGTACAAGCAGTGTTGCCATTTGCCTGTTTGTAACTTTCCAGGAATGCTGCGCACAAACGCATGCGCACGCACACAACAGTGGCCAGGGATATAAATTGTTAACAGAACATGGGCGACAAATAAATAAATGAATAAATAAATAAATTAAAGGAATAAATCAAATCATGCACAGTCAATCGCGATTGCAAATAAATTCCAAGGTCTGTCGGCGATATGTTCAGTAAATAATATTTGAAACTATTTTAGTCACAAGACTGGACACATAAGTAAATTCTGTACGTTAAATTGGTAAAGACATTAAGTCTATCTTTCTAACACACACACACACACACACACACACACACACACACACACACACACACACACACACACACACACACACACACACACGCGCGCGCGCGCGCATTTTAAAAGCAGACTAGACAAAACGAGATATGAAGACGGTAACCCACGAGCATAGCTCCCCTTCCCGTATAATACAAATAGGTAAATACAAGTAGGTAAATAAATACACACACACACACACTCGTGGCGCAGTTGAGTTCCCGGCTGCCACTACGGAGGTCAGTGTTCGAATCCCGCCCAGGCCTGAAATAATTTCAGTATCGCTGCGCTGCGGGTTGTTACTCCAACTCTCGTGGGCGGGGAGTTGGGTGTGTGTGTGTGCGTGTAAGGTCACAGTATTACCCATACATCAGTCATACGAGCTCTGAGCTCTCGTCCGGGAAGTTAATAACTGACGATCACGAGCCCAACACGTGATCCAAGACCATGGTGGTGGTGGTGGTAGGAGTGAATCACACACACACACACACACGCCTAGTCAATAAAGTTAAGGCATAGTACCCTGTTGTCTTACCAATAAAACTGTACCGGGAGTTTGCATATCGGCTCCCCCCCCCTCCTCTCACTTCCGTCACAAATGCCTCTTTTTCCAGACAAGGCAAATGTCCAGAGAGCTGGAAAACCTTGCACACGATCCCGTCCCCAAACACTCTCGTCCATCCTCGCTTAATGACCTCAGGCTTGTTGCCATCCCCAGTCTGCCTTATCTATGAGGACTTTGTGTTCAGCATCACATTGACCTCTTGTTTGTCAACATAAAACACTATACTACTACTCTCTGGATCGATACTTCCCTTGTTTTCATTTATCGTTAGAAAAGGTAAATAATCACGTGGATGATAAACAAAATAGCGAGTAAATAAACAAATAAAACAACCAACCAAACAAACAAAAGTAGATAACAAGGAAATCTCGGCTGCTGCCCTAGTTTTTACTGACCTTCGGAAACCTTCGATGTTGTTGATCACATTTCTTCTCGTTAACAGGACCATCAATATCGGGACCTTCTCCCCCTTCCTCCCTACTCCTTGTTTTCCTGGACCACACACCCACTTCCCAAATGAACGTCAACAGGTACTGTTGTCCTTCCTCAACCAACTCTCACTTGGAAAACGTGATGTGGGAAACAGGACCGAATCATTCGCTCCGAGCTGTTGCAGTCAAGCAACAGACGGACAGCGCTAAGCCAGTGTCAACAAACTTCTGCTAGATGATTTCCTGTTGAGAAGTCTCGACGAACTAAGAGTACACCAATAAAAACACGATCTCATTTCTTCTTGGAGTCTTCTTGTCGCCCTCCTTCATGGGTACTAGTATCCTTCCCGGGTAGGCCTAAGCACCTTAACACTGTTCACTATCTCATTTCACATACATATACCAATGGCTAGTTTCCCCGTTACAAAGGAAGAAGAAGATAAAAAAAAGACATAAAATCCACTCCAACCCATTCCATCACCTACACACTCCACTCCCATTCACCACCCCTCCCTACTCTCTCCACTCCTCCTAGATGACGGGTCATCCCTGCATCTTGCCCACTGCCCTGGGTCAGAAGCAGTGTAGCAAGACACAGAACATCCACAGCAAGGCCGCTTCATTTAATCAGGGACCGCCGCTCTCTGCCCCTCATGCAGAAAAGGAGAAGACAGGGAGAAATCCCTTCAGGCTGCGTCAAAATATCATTCACACATACTCCCTCACCCACCATCCCCAACCCATTCCCATGCATCACAGCATCATCCATACACAACCATTCTCCATTCACCCCTAGCTTCTGTTTTCTCCCTTCCTTCCTCATCAAACATTCCCCTCTTTCCCAATGCCCCTTTTACCCCATCCATCCATCTCATCCTTGGTCGCCCTCTCATGTTCACTCCTTCCACCTCTACCTTCCACACCTCTTTTACCAATATTTCTTCACTTATTCTTTCCATGTGTCCAAACCATCCCAATACTCTTTCATCAACCTTATCTCCCAACTCCCTTTCCACCACCACTCTACTCCTCACCTCCTCGTTTTTCATTCTATCCAGCCTAGTAATATATCATATTTCACAATTTATATATAATTTACAATCTTTATATCTTGATTTTAACTCCTCTCAAACAGAAATAATTTAGTCTTTCCTTCAATTGTTCAATTCCTGAAGTGCTTTTTAAATCGGCTGGGAACATGATATCTGTGAAGCAAAACTTTCAAACTTTCTGTCTGCTGTCACTTCGTTAAAACCTGGTTGAAGAATTCGATGTTTATCTGATGTACAGTATGTCTAACTCGAGTAATAGCTGATGGTTTTAATGCAGTTAGTCTATGACTAATGTTAATTTGATCTTTAAATGAAAAGGTAAATTTTGTAGATTATTCTTGTCTTTTATCAGCAACCAGTAAAGGAATATTAACTGAGGAATTATTACGTTATTTTGAGTCTTTTTTTTTATCAATTTAGTGGCTTTACTTTGTATAATCTATTGTCCTTTTACAATATTATTATCTTGCCTTTGATATAAGGAATTACAGTTGCCTAATTCTGAGGTTATGTTATTACAGATCAACAACTTTGTTGTGTTTTGATTCAAATATCTTGTTATGAATGCAACATACCTTGGATAATAATCACACATATTTGCTGTATTCAATATACCTTCGTTCATACCTAAATCATTATCAAAAAATTCCCTAAGTTTCTCACTTTCACTTCAGTTGTACATCGTGTTTTCAATAATCCACTCCTGCAGCAGATAAATACTTAAACAAACAGGCAAATACATGAATAAATAAACAAACAAACAAATGAAAAAAATCTACATCACTCCAAAGTCAAATCACGCCTTGCATGCATCTGATAGTGGTCACACGCAGTCCCGAAAAGCCTAAAAGAACCTTCTGAACAAAGATTCAGGTTAAGTAGTAGTAGTAGTAGTAGTGGACTCCTTTCAAGTTGCCGACTTCAAACAAAGAAAAAAATCTGATCCTGATCTTCGAGAGTCTATTCTTCGCTCTTTTTTTTTTTTTTTTTTAACCTTCTCGGCATGCAATATTCACATTAGTTTTCGACGACGTTCTGCTATCGACTCTTCCCTCTGAGCTTGGTGTTGGTATCAGTGTTGGATGTGGTGCAAGAGAGAGACAGAGAGAAAGAGAGAGAGAGAGAGAGAGAGAGAGAGAGAGAGAGAGAGAGAGAGAGAGAGAGAGAGAGAGAGAGAGAGAGAGCAGATAAACTGAATACCTTTTCCATGCTGTACCATACAAAACTTACCAATCCGGTTTAAACCAACACGGTGAGGCACAGAGGCTGTATCGTTCTATACTGGGCAGACATGATCCTGCAGTGGACCAACAAGACAAGGCTCTGTGCAATTCCAGTGCATGTCTGGGTTTCTGATCATATATATATATATATATATATATATATAAGTATATACATATATGTATATATATATGTATATATATATATATATATATATATATATATATATATGTATATATATATATGTATATACATATATTTATATACATGTATATATATGTATGTATACATATATATATATATATATATATATATATATATATATATAAAACTCTGATCGAATTAGAAATGATGAAATAAGAGAAATGATTGGAGTAACATCAATAAGAAGCAAAATAGAAAAGGTACAACAAAGGTGGCTTGGGCACGTGGAGAGAATGGATGAAGAGAGGATTGCAAAGAAAAGATGGAACTGGAGATCAGAAGGTAGCAGATCTAGAGGTATACCGAAGAAAAGATGGAAAGATGGAGTTGAAGAAATCCTGAAGACAAATTGATTATGAAAAATAAAGGATTTGAGGGATGAAGAAAGCTTTGAGAGGACTCACGGGAGAAGTATATATATATATATATATAAATATATACATATATATACATACATATATATATATATATATATATGTATATATATGTATCTATATATATGTATATATATATATATATATATGTATGTATATATATATATATATATGTATATATATATATGTATATATATATATATATATATATATATATATATATATATATATATATATATATGTGTGTGTATGTATGTATGCATATTTTAGCCTGGTCAAATCCTACGCCCTACTGCACGTTTCATCCAGGACATGGAAAATTAGCATGCCTGGCATGCTATCAAGCACGTGCTTTCAACGTTAATTACAATACTCACTATACTTTCAACTTTAATTACAGTACTCACTATACATTACACATTACATCGAGTCAATATTATATTTTTATATCTATATATATTTTTCTGATCTGTTATAGATTCCCTATGTAGCTATGAGGAATCAATATATATAATTAATTTCCTGTTGGTGAACGTAAAAGATCTAGACGTTTTTTTGTTTCTCTTGTTTCTTCTTATTTTTGTATCATTCATGGCCTGCTGTAATTTTCCTTTTCTTTAATACCAACTTACCCCTTCAAAAGTCTATCTTCTCTTTCACAGGCAAACGTGTTAAACACCTCGCCGTTTTTTCTTTTCTTTTTTACGATGCAGAATATCCCAAAATTTTGGCTATCTGGATAAAAATTCATTTTCTCTCATTAAATTGTCTGATCTTATAATCTAGCATTATCTGATTCCCTCACTATTTTCAGTTGAATACATTCTTCCCTATTCTACTTTCTCCGAAGCGTCTATGATTTCGATATTGTGTTTTGTTATAATGTTACATTTGAAATGTCAATTTTCTATTCTTTCGGGTGCCGTGTTTTACTGCTCATACGCAGTGTGTATATTAGGTTTAGTGTCTTTTCCACTTGTAAAAGTAAACATGACAACGAAGACGAAGACGAAACGACGACGATGATGATAAAGATGATAATGATGACGGTGGGGAGGAGGAGGGGAAAAAGGAAGAGGACGAGGACGAAGATGAGGAGAAAGAGGTGGAGGAGGGAGGGAGGAGGAAGAGGGATGATGAGGACGAGGATATGGATTAGGCGGAAAAACAGAGGGACGTGGAAGAAGGGAAGGACAAGGAGGTGGAGGAGGAGGTGAAGAAGGATGAGGAGAGGGTGGAAGAAGAGAAGGATGAGAAGAAAGATTTGGAACGATGATAATTATAAAGGCCAATGATGACGACGATGACAATTATGACGATGACGACGACGACGATGACAATTATGACGATGATGACGACGACGACGACAACGGCGACGATGATGATGATACAATGACGACGACATCGATGATGATGCTACCAAATATTCATAACGGATAACCTTCTAATCACAATTGAAACAAAAAGCTATTTTTATTCACTTATTTCTCCATTTATATATTCATTAATTCATCCATTTATCTACCTATTTTTGCCTTTTTTATGTTCTTTTTTCCGACATCTGAGGAAAATGCCAGTAGAAACGGACGCTTCCGCGAGTGATTCAGACCGTGTGCTTCACTTTGGGCGAGTCCCTTTTTACTTATTCATGGTGTTCCTTCAAGCAGAACATTCACATCTGTGCACGTATATAACATATATACAGTATACACATACATATCTAGGGTCAAGGGCCTGGTGAACCGCCTCTGCCAAATACAAAACCTCCCTTCCTAAGTTACTTAAATGTCAGCCCTCCCCCACCCCCCACTCCAACCTTTGTAACACCCCTTGGTCACGTGACCCTTAGGTCGCTCTCCAGAACGGGCAGGTGTTCCTAAGCCCCTCGGGGACCTCTGGTCCTTGAAATTAAAACAATAACAATAACATTAATAATAACAACAAACCAACTACAACGCAGTTTTGTCATATCCGGCAAGTTGTTTTAGGAACCTACTACATTACATATATATATATATATATATATATATATATATGTATATATGTATATATATATATATATATATATATATATATATATGTATATATATACATATATATATAATATATGTATATACAGTATATATGCACACACACACACACACACACACACACACACACACACACACACACATATATATATTTATATATGTATATATATATATATATATATATATATATATGACGTAAGCGGAGTAGGAAACAAAGGAGTCTTAGTCTTGAGTTTATTCCTGACTACTTTCGCAGGTATGTTTTTCCTACTCCGCTTACGTCAACCTGTTAGAATGTATATATATATATATACTCATCCCTCGTTTTAGCGGACCTACTATTAACGGATATCGGAAGCAACGGACAAAATATGTTGCAGCCGATTCAGTCTTTAAGTCCCACTACACGATAACGGCATACCAGCAATTTCTCTCCATCATCCGTGGTAACTTATTTTGAAGTAAAATGTTGAATTTACTGCATTATAGTTTATATATGCAGTGTATAGATATCCAACATTGTCAGAATGGATGGTGTGATTGATTAAAAGTACAGAATTGCATGCCTCTTCCTTTCGTAATGTAATTGTCGATGTTAGCCACTACAGTTTTGGTAACTGCGGACAATCGACGTTAACGGACCGAAGTTCTCTCTTTTTTTTTGTTTGTTAACATGAGGGATGAGTGCGTACACACACACACACACACACACACACACACACACACACACACACATATATATATATATATATATATATATATACATATATATATATATATGTTTATATAAATATATATACATATAAGGAGTTTGTGTTTGAGATGAAATGTCTGAGAAGTATGATAGGGGTTACTAGGCTAGATAGAGTGGGGTCGCCGAATTTATGAAGCGGCCGTGCTGTGGATGCGCTTTGTCTTGCGACACTGCTTCTGACCCAGGGCAGTGGACAGGATGCAGGGATGACCCGTCATCCAGGAGGTGCCAAGATAAGAGGGAGGGAGGAGGGTGGAGGGGAGTGGAATATATAGGAAATGGAATGGGTGGGAGTGGTTTCTATGCCTTTTTCTTTTTGGCTACCCCGTTTAAGGGAGAAAAAGCCTTTGGTAGGTGTATGTAAATATTATATATATATATATATATATATATATATATATATATATGAATATATATATATACGTGTATATATATATATATATATATATATATATATATATACATGTGTGTGTGTGTGTGCGTGTTTATATATATATATATATATATATATATATATATACATATACATATATATATATATATATACATATATATATATTATATATATATATATATATATACCGATGGGGAAAATGTTATGAGCATATTCGTCTTTCCCCAAGGCCATTCAAAGAGGATTTTGTAATTTGCATGAGAAATTCGCACTTAAAAGCTAATCTCGTTGTAATTATGGCTTCAGGGCAGAATTATTTTCTTTAGTAGAACCACAAATCGCCAAAAAATGTGAACACGACGCCGACATTTCAAGTGGAATTGCATATATGACATTTAGGCACCTGAGATAACTCCGCCATGTTGCATTACCAAACAGAGTCAGTCAAAGGTAATTCAATTTTCGTCGAATAGTTTAATATCTAATCAATACTGCGAGTGACAGAAATGGAATAACGGTGTTTCGAATATGGTCAAGTGTTTGGAAATCTGACGCACGCATACACACATACACATACACACACACACACACACACACACACACACACACACACACACACACACACACACACTCACACACATACACACACACACACACAATAAGGGCCTCCAAGTAAACTCGTAAACCGACGAGCTTAGAATTGGTGTAAAACTATTGCAGGAAGAATGTGCATACATGTCCATAAGTCTTTGTTTCTGGTGTATAACAATGTGGCCGATTTTATCAGCTTTGTACAGAATATTCTCCTAAGCATTTTGAAAATTCGATTAA
>NC_134800.1:21123971-21178971 GCF_046742065.1 Oratosquilla oratoria
ATAGCAGTAATAATAATACCACAATTAGATTACATAAAAATACAGCGTCACCTTTAGATATCAACGAAATCACATAAAAACACGTTCAGGAACCATGGACATTCAGTTTCTTTGCGATTATTGTATTAGAAATATATAATAATGATAAAATAATTATATTAATAATGATAGTAACAATAATCATGATAATGATGATGATGATGATAATAATAATAGTAATGATAATAATAATAATAATGATAGCAGTAATAATAATACCACAATTAGATTACATAAAAATACAGCGTCATCTTTAGATATCAACGAAATCACATAAAAACACGTTCAGGAACCATGTACATTCAGTTTCTTTACGGTTATTGTATTAGAAATATATAATAATGATGAAATAATTATATTAATAATGATAGTAACAATAATCATGATAATGATGATGATGATGATAATAATAATAATAGTAATAATGATAACAGTAATACTACTACTACTACTATTACTACTACTAATAGTAATAATAATACCAATACTATAATAATAATCAATAAAAATGATAATAATAATGGAATCTTGACTTCCAGTGGCTGCCCACTTATCTCTCCATTCGGCTGGTTCACTCCAGTTCATTCTGATGCATCATTAGTTCAGTTCATGCCATTCCGAATATCTGTGTGTAATTGGGTGTTATTCTGATTTGTTGATTTAGGCATATTCAATTCATCTTAATCTTCTCATAAATGTGAGTTATATATATATATATATATATATATATATATATATATATATATATATATATATATTTATGTATATATATACATATACAGTATATATATATATATATATATATATATATATATATATATACTGTATATATATATATACATATGTATATGTATATATATATTGCATATACATATATATATATATATATATATATATAATATATTTGTATATATATATATATATGAATATATGTATATATAAATATAAATATATATATATATATATATATATATATATATATATTATCAATCAATCAAATCAGCTCTCCTGTGTCCACTGCTGAACAAAGGCCTCCTTCATAGCATTCCATGAGTCACACGACCGCGCCAGCCTCTGCCACGTCACTCCTGCAAACTTCTTGTCTCTTCACCTGTCTGGTCTCCCTCTTCCACGCTTCCCACCTCTCGGCGTCCACTCAGTTACACACTTGCTCCATCGCTCATCAGTCGTTCGCACCAACTTACCTGCCCAATTCCACTTCCTCTCTTTTACTGCCTCCACAATATCTTTCACTCTAGTCTGCTCTCTCACCCAACTTGCTCTCTTTCAGTCTCTCAGTGTTATTCCCATCATTGATCTCTCCATTCTCCTCTGTGCTGTCCTTAGCTTTGTTTCCATCGCCCTCGTCAGCTTCCAAGTCTCACACCCGTAGATTATTGCTGGTAGAATGCATTGATTGTAAACTTTACGTTTCAAACATAAAGGTAGAGAGCCTCTCAGGATTTTATTATACTTACCAAACACTTTCCAACCAATTGTAATGCGTCTTTTTATTTCATTATCATGATCTTTCGTCACCTTCACCATCTGGCCTAAATAATTATACTCTTCAACTTCCTCAAGATTCTCACCATCAATTACAATCTTTTTGGTTTGAACTTTCGTGTTAAACATTATTTTGGTTTCATCCTTATTCATTTTTAAGCCTACTTTGAGACTTTCTTTGTTTAGATCACTCGGTATATCTTGCAAGTCTTCTGCTCTTACTGAAATAAGAATAATGTCGTCCGCAAATCTTAGGTGGTTAAAATATTCGCCATTAATCTTCAAACCTTTCTTTCCCCAACTCAACCTTAGGAAAATATCTTCCAAACAAGCTGTAAATAATCTGGGTGAAATTGTATCACCTTGTTGTACTCCTTTCTCGATCTTGATCTTTTCTGTATCTTTATGTAGTCGTATTATAGCGGTACCTTTCGCCTAAATCTTTTCTAAAAATCTTACGATCTGTTCGTTTGTGCCCTGTTTGCCTAGCGAGTTTAGTATTGCTATTTATTCTACCGAGTCAAAGGCCGTCTCGTAATCTACAAAAACTAAACGCCGAGGTATATTGTATTCTGTCGTTTTCTCGATTAATTGATTTATCGCCTGCAAATGGTCTAGAGTCGAATATCCACTCCTAAAGCCTGCCTGTTCTCTTGGTTGGTTTCCATCTAAAACTTTACTTAGTCTATTTGTAAGGATTTTGAAGAATACTTTATATACGCTTGATAGCAAGCTAATCGGTCGGTAGTTACAAAGGTCCTTCTGGTCTCCTTTTTTATGAAGCAAAATCACTATAGCATTGCACCACGCATCAGGAACGCTTTCTTGACGTAAGCACTGGGTGTACAACTCAGCTTATTTAATATGAACTAAATTCCCTGCGTCTTTCAACAGATCTATTGATATACCATCTTCCCCAGGTGTTTTCCCTCGTTTCATATTCTTAGAGCAAATTCTACTTCTTCCTTTGTAATCTCTGGTACACTACTAACGACGAGTAAAGCTCTTGGTAAAATTCTTCTACTCTTTTTACCATTTTGTCTCTACATTTAATTATTTCTCCATTTCTATCTTTCAAACATATCATTTGCTGTCTTCCTAAAGCATCTCTGCGCTGGGTCACTTTAATACTTTTACCTTTCCGAATAGTTTCCTCTATTTCATCCACGTTTCTCTTTCCTTTCCTTAACCTCTGCCTTTTGTTGATAAGCTTGTTTATTTCTACTCTTTCTATTTCGTCTCTCCCGTTTTTAATCTGCATGGTCCTTCTTCTTTTAATTAGGTCATTTGTAGCTTTGGAGTATTTGTTCTCGCTAATGTTTTTTGTACTTCCTACTTTCTCTGCCGATTCCCGAATGATATTCACTAAATTCAAATTTATATCTTCCACGCTGTCCTCGTTAGTTCTTAGAGCTTCGAATCTATTCTTAATTTCTAACTGAAATTTCTTATTATTATCCTTAACCTTTGCGAGGCTTATTTTTTTTTTTAACTAATTTATTTCTCTCGGCTCTGAAATTGAATTTAGCTGTGCAACCTACCATTCTATGGTCACTATCTATGTTGACTTTATTCATCACCCGTAACACTGCTAACGCTTTTGCTCTCATCTCCTAATATGAAGTCTATTTCGTTCTTTGTTGTTCCATTTGGATTTCTCCACATCCATTTACGACCTACGCGCTTTTGGAAGAAAATGTTCATTATCTTCATGTTGTAGTTCTCTGCAAAATTGACTAACATCTCGCCTCTGTCATTTCTTTCACCTACTCCAAACTTACCAATGTACGTCTCATCTCCCATCTTCTTCCCCACTTTGCATCAAAGTCGCCTATCACCAATGTGTACTTACTTTTTTCTTGATCCATTACCTGACAAATCATCATAGAACGACTCAATTTCATAGTCTGAACTCTGTGAAGTTGGTTCATAAACCTGAAATATTTTTAGAGTGTATCTTTTGCACAGCCTAATCACAATCTAAGCTACCCTGTTCGATAAACTACTGAATTTGACTACGTTACCAGCAACTTCTCGGTTTATCAAGAATCCTACTCCACTAGATATTTCTTTGTCCTGTCCTCTATAGTAGAACAGGTGGTGACCATCTTGTAATTGTATCAGCTTTTCTTCCGCTCTTCGGACTTCGCTCAGTCCTACGATGTCCCACTTGATGTTGTCTAGTTCTTCCATTAAACTCTCCAGTCTGTAGTCTTCTGAGAGACTTCTTACGTTGTAAGTATAGATCTTCATTTTCTTCATGTTGTTTAATGTCCAAGACTTGGATCTGCTTGGACAGTGCTTACTCACATTCGGTGGCACACTGCCCGTAAGCACACGAGGCAATGCGGTTGGACCTTTAGGAGACGATGATCCAACAGGAACGCCCGGTTTTGTTTTGGTTGTGATATTCATATTTGCTATGAAGGGGGGTTGGCAGTAATCTCACCTCCGTGCCAACTGGTTTCTGGTGAGATATTTCTCTGGTGTCACCTTATTCATTATATTCGGTGAAGCCCTATATCTATAGGGTGCCCAATGGTCCACGCCGTCATTATGACGGTACCCCATATATCTATGAGGAATTTCCCTGTTTGCCATCAGGGACGTGCCAGTTAGCAGTGGGTCCTGCGACTGTGTGTTTGAGTTGCTCTTTGTATGATCTTTCTTACAAAACCTGTTTGATATGGGTGACCCTGCAGAGACTTCCTCTCTACCGACATACATACATACATACATATACCAAGGCTTTTTCCCCCTTACAAGGGAGGTAGCCAAAAAGGGAAAGGCATAAAAACACTCCCACCCATTTCATCCCTAAATACACTCCACACCCCTCCCACCCTTCCTCTCATCTGAGCACCTCCTGGATGACGGGTCATCCCTGCACCCTGCCCACCGCCCTGGGTCAGAAGCAGTGTCGCAAGACACAGCACATCCACAGCAAGGCCGCTTCATTTAATCGGCGACCCCCCCCTCTCCGTTCCCCCTTGCATATAAGGAGAGGACGGGGAGAAATCCCTTCGGGCTGCGTCAAAATTTACTCACACATACTACCCCACCCCCCACCCCCCTGCCCATTCCTCCTCATGCAATCACAACATCATCCATATACAACCATTCTCCACTCACCTCTGTCTTCCGTCCTCTCCCGTCCTTCACCCCATCCATCCACCTCATCCTAGGACGTCCCCTCATGTTCACTCCCTCCACATCTGCCTTCCATACCTCTTTTACTAGTCTTTCTTCACTCATTCTTTCCATGTGTCCAAACCATCCTAATATTCTTTCATCAACCCTATCTCCCAGCTCCTTTTTCACCCCTGTTCTCCTCCTCACCTCCTCATTTCTCACTCTATCCAGCCTAGTAACCCCCACCATACTTCTCAGACACCTCATCTCAAACACATTCAAACTCCTTCTCTCTTCTTCTCTTATGTTCCACGTTTCTGCCCCATACAGTGCTGTTGGCACAATCACTCCTTCATACAGTCTCCTCTTCGCATCCATTCCCAAATGTCTATTCCTCATTACACTCTTTAACCCACCAAGGCATTTACTCGCTACCTACATAGCTTTTGCAATCATTAAGATTCTCAAGCCTGTCCACCACGTCAAGGTGTCAACTCTCGGATAGGTATATATATATATATATATATATATATATATATATATATATATATATATATATATATATATGTATGTATACATTTCTTATAAACTTTATTATTCTAAATTCTGTGAGGGATTCGTTTTTTGTATGTATATTACATGATATACGAAATGCGACTCAAAGCGTTCACAATTCGGGAATAGATTCAGTTGTTCCTTCAAAGTTCTTGGAGTATCCCTCTCTCTCCCTCTCCCTTGTTTCACGGTATTTTTATGACGTTTGTATGGGTTTCATTTCTCTGAATCTAACACATATTTTTCTTTAAATTCTTGGTTTCTCATTCCAGTTAACACGGCCAAAAAAAGTGCAGACCATCATTCTCTCTCTCTTTCTCTCTGTGTATGTGAGTGTGTTTGTGTGTGTGTGTGTGTGTGTGTGTGTGTGTGTGTGTGTGTGTGTGTGTGTGTTTGTGTGTGTGTGTTTATGTGCGTATGTGTAAGTGTGTATGTGTTTTTACGTAACTGGTATACAGGAAAGAGTCAATGCTCAAAGGATTCTGCCTCTTACTTTCCAACTATCATTGTGTGTGTGTGTATGTGTGTGTGTATGCATGTGTATGTGTGTATGTGTGTTTCTGTGAGTGTGTGTATGAGTGTGTGTGTATGTGTCCGTGTGTGTGTGTGTGTGTGTGTGTGGGTGTGTGCGTATACGCCGTGTTAACAAATGAATACGAATACATAAGGAATACTTGTAAACATGTGACCACCGAGAAGTATGAACGAATACGTTAATGTGCATCAAGAGCAAAACATGTGTACACTCATATTAATCCTTAGATAAACGAGACATTTTATTAAGAAAAAAATCAAAGCCTCATTACTGGAGGCTTAAAAGGCCAAGGCATTTTGAGCGAAATATTTTAACTCACTAGGAGAATTATAATTACCTCATTAATAGCTAGGCTGTCAAATGAGGTCCCCCCCACCCCCACCTCCAGGACACTTTGTACTAGGATTTATATAGGATGTCTCACACTGACCATACAAAGTATCATTATTGTAACCATTATCATTATTATTTTTTTAATATCATTATTATAGTTATTATTATCTATATTATTATTATAGTTATTATCATCATTATTAATATCATTACTATTATTATCATTATCACTATTATTACTATTATTAACATAATTATAATTACTATGTCATTATAATTATCATCTAGATCTCCCTGGTTATCTTTACCTTTGTTATGGAGAGACAACAACCTTCATCAACCATACAGATAATGGACAGGCTTAACTCTTTTTCTATGCTAGCAGGTCCGGTGAACATGAGACTCACTATATGGCAACATCTCTAGAGGTGTTGCCATACAAGCGAGTCTCGCTTGTCTCAGGCCCGGAGACAAAGATCTCGCCTTACCTTTTGTGTTTTATGTGTCGTTCATTCTAGCTATTGCCGGGCGATTTTATTCAGCTGAGGCAAAAATCTGCAACGAGTAGAATCATTTTATGTTACTTAAGTCTGATTCCATACGATCAATCTGTCCTTGTAGTTTTGACCTTTGACCTCTCCAAGTTTCTACCCAACCCTTGTTCTTCCTTTAGTCAAGAAGTCTGCTATTTCTGGCCTCACTCCCTGACCAAAACACAGCTCCCACGGCTAGAGGATCCCAATTTTACTCATATCATTCCTATTTCGCCAAATATTATATATACTGCACATCACCCAATTGTGTTTCGCCAAACTTCAATGTCGCTAGACTATTTACCTTAATCACTTTTACTCATATCATTCCAATTTCGCCAAATAGTATATATGCTGCACTTCACCCAATTGTGTTTCGCCAAATTTC
Source organism: Oratosquilla oratoria (assembly GCF_046742065.1). NCBI lineage: Eukaryota > Metazoa > Arthropoda > Malacostraca > Stomatopoda > Squillidae > Oratosquilla > Oratosquilla oratoria. Next base: position 21,130,993 of record NC_134800.1, read on the forward strand.
AATGTCGCTAGACTCTTTACGTCAACCTACGGTAACGTAAAATAACGATAACCTGCGTTAACCTAACGTAACGTAACGCAGCGTAACGTAACCTAAGGGGGGTTTAGGAAAATGTAATTTTGCAAAATGCAATTTGGCGAAATGGGGAATTACCATGTTCCTCACGCGTCTCCGCTTTTCCTAACGACTTCCACCTTCCCTCACGACTCATAACTCCCTAAACTTTTACATCCACTCCAAATTCTTGTTCCCAGCCCTTTACGGAACAGAGCACTTTCCAGAGTAAAAAATAAATAAATAGAAAAAATAAATAAAAATAAACAAATAAAACAACGGGAGGATAGAAAATACTAATACAATATGAACCCTTTTAGGGAATTAGAATAGGTTTAAACAAAATAACGTGAACAGGGTAATCTACCAGACCCGAATAAAAACTTTTGTACAATAAATAAATAAATAAGATAAAAAGAAACGCCGAACAACGTCTCCAAAGGTTAAAGATAAAACAAAATCGTGGTCTGTAACGCATGCCAATTGCGCAATCGAAGTTATGTTGTATCAACACTTTAGATCCGAATATGCAACATCATCGACACTAAAAAAGTTGCCAATGACAGATTGCGAGTTCCATTGAATATATTATGTGACCAGCTGCCAGGAAAGTCTGAGTTTCTTTGTTTAAATCACATGGCCAAAGTGTCGGCAAATCGTCAGGATGGGCGTATTGTCAGCTCCGCTAAATTTACATCACAAGCTTTCTGTCAGCAGTGGAAGCCAAAAAATCCAAGAGGAAAATTTTGGAGAATGCAATATTATTTTTTTCCTGGGCGTCGTCATAACAGTTTCTGAAAATGAGACACATGTTGTGCAATTATCTTTCCTCTCTCTCTCTCTCTCTCTCTCGCTTTCTTCTTTCTTATTAAAAAAGTTGTAGCGACAGTTTAGCACGTCTTCACGAGGACTGAATTGAGTATTCCCGATACCAAACCTCAAAATTTACTAAAACCTTAGAATAATCCACCATAAAAAATCTCCAATACTCTAAAGTTATATAAAAAAAATCTCCCCAACGTTAACTATAACAATATCCCATACCACCGCCAGACTGCGATGTCATTCAACTGATCATATTTCCGGAATTCCCACGGACGAGTTTCTTAGTACAAGTTTACGAAGAACACTATGGAGGATTCAGGAGCAATAAGGTCGAAGATCCTCTTCCAAGAACCCGGAAGCTACGCCCTTCAAGGCGTGGAGATGAGCACTGACTCCATCTCCCGAGGTAAACAGACCCTGCAGGTCCAGGTCGTGGGAGACCTCTTCGGTCTCGACAAATATACATAAAACAGGTTTTTGTGCGGCGCCATAAGAGTATTGGTGGCGTCGATGGCAGCCGCGGCCGAGCACTGATGATGAGCCGAAGAGGAGGCGTCTTTGAGTTAAATGAATGGCAGAATCAAAGGTGGCGAAGTGATACTCGAAGAATACGTTTGGAGTAGGCAACGGTAGGAGAGGTCTGGCGGGTGAAGAAAGTACGGAGAGGAAAATAAATAAACAAACAGACAAATAAATAAACAAAACATGAGGATTTCGTCAACAAGTAAAAGGGTGTTAATAAACTTTCTCAGCCTTTTCAATGAGGAGGGTTTAGGGTCCAACGGATGAATAAAATCGCCTGGCGGCAGCTAGAATAACCGAATGGAGTGGGGACGCTCTACAAAAGGACTAATACATGATGGCCTCACTCCTAGTTGACTAAAACCGTCTGGCACATGAAGATAGGCTACAAACTGAATATATGCATACACACACATATATGTGTATATATATATATACACACACACACACACATATATATATATATATATATATATATGTGTGTGTGTGTGTGTGTGTGTGTGTGTGTGTGTGTGTGTGTGTGTGTGTGTTAGTTCGTCCACATTTGGAATATGCTGTTTCCGTATGGTCACCGAATCTCATTAAAGACATTGACAGACTGGAAAAAGTACAACGGCGAGCCACAAAACTCATTCCAAATATCAAAAATAAATCATACGAAAATCGACTAAAGCACATGAATCTATTTTCCCTAAAAAAGCGTAGATTCAGAGGTGACTTGATACAGGTCTTTAAGATTTTAAAGGGAATTGACAACATCAAAAGTGACCAAATTTTCACATTGAATGAGAATCAGACAAGAAACAATGGTCTCAAACTGTCCGGAAATAGATTCAATTTGGAAGTAGGTAGAAACAACTTTGCCAACCGTGTAGTTAATGAATGGAATAAACTTCCTGCACAGGTAGTGCAATGTAGTTCAGTTCGAAGCTTTAAGAATCATTTAGATAAACACCTAAGTAAGATGCTGTAATGATTATAATTTATCTTATATTATTTGTTTTTGTTTTGTTATCATTTGTCTGTCTGATTTTCATTTATCATTAGTTATATGTCAATTTATTATTCACTATTTACCTGTTTGTTTATTATTTTAACTATACCTATGCATTTATTTATGTATTTTATTTTTTATTTAAATTATTATAATTTTATTTTTTATCTTTATTATTAATATTTTTTTTTTTTTTTTTTTTTTTTTTTTTGGCATCCGACCTAGATATGGATCAAATGGTCTCCTGTCGGCATGCTCCGCCTTTGTAATCCTTTGTATGTGTGTGAGTAGATGAATGATTGGCTTTAATGATTATTAGGTACATTCTTACGTCGTAGAAACACAACTTCTTTCATCCTCATCATAGTTGACGTTGTGGAAAAAAACATTTAGATCTGCCCCTAGCAATTTCTGTGTCCAATAAACCTTTTGCCGTCTATATAAGAATTCTATGATTCTTCTGTGTGCCGTCAGGCGATTATATTCAAGTGAGTGAGCGTGACTTTACATACGCCAAAGAGTCAAACGTTGAAACATTAGAATGGCATTCTTATCCCTTCGCTCGTTAGTTCGGTCAGTTTCGTCTATTTTCTTTTCCTTCCCCTTACGTACCCAATGGTATTTTTTTTTCTCCACTCTGACTACTGCCAAGCTATTCGATTCATCTAGGTGGTAACGGACATGGAATTGCCTAGTGTAGGCCTTATGGTCTCTTGCTGTCTCCTCCATTCTTATGTTGTTCAATGCTTCCCTCACCAGGGTCATTCCCTCAGATAAATAAAGTTGTTGGTTTCGTTATATTGACGTGGTTAACAGATTCTTCAGCTGTTTTATTCACCTGTAGAGAGACCCACAGTCTAAATAGGTTTTCATGTTTGAATTATCCTACCTTGGGGGAACAAAATACAGAATCCTCTAAAGATAGACTGAACAAAATCTTCAAACGACCACCGTGGCATATTATGTCTATGAAGTGCAGCAGGCGATGCATGCTGTATAAATGGAATGTGATTCAATCTTAGAACTCGCGTTGTTTTGCTACCGTTGTATAAGAAATGACAAATGACGAGAGAAATGCCCAACGCAAACGTAATTATGGAAGCTGCTTTGTTCTCTCACTGTGTTCCATTTCCGCTGTGAATTTCGCCGGCGTTTGTCATTTGTCTTCCCCTCGCTTTATGAAGTCCATCTAAGAACAAACGACTTCATGACGGAGTGAATGTTTACTTCAGTTTCGGCATCCCTCGTGTAACTGATTACAAAGACACCCAGTATCTATTTGAATAATAAATCTGACAGTAAATAAGTAATTACAAACACTCCAGAACTTGAATCTAAGCAAAGTTGGCATCACGCCGAGTAAAAAGTTTCACTGTGATACACAATATTTCATAATACGTCGGGAAAAAAAGAAGGAATACAATTCAGTTCTATGGGCATTCACTGTAAGTAATCATATATCTGGCGATGCCCTCTCTCTTTAACCTTCCAGCCTGGTTTATATGTATATATCTATATAAACTTAGAGACGAACGGTACAAAAAGAAACGGTCTTGGCTGCTCCAGTCTCCCGCCAACACGGCGTCTTCTGCCTGGCGCGCGCCAACGTCGACTACCATTTGGACGCCGGAACGATTCGTGTTTCATTGTTGGTTTGCATCCTCATCCTTCATCCTTCGCAGTTAATCCTTTCTCTGCATAGGGAGGGGTGGCTGGGAGTTTCCCCTTCCACTGAATATAATAGCCAGACGACAGTCAGAACAAATGTACAGGCAAGGAAGAGTACCGAAAGATTAACACCACTTTTACCAATACTTGTCCTGCCGCCTGGCTATGAGGTTATCACACTGGGCTACTATCCTTTCCACATCCTGCCTCCAGCCTTTATTTGAATACCTAGAATATGACTTCGGTTACAGAAATCTATACATTTCCAATAAAAATTCAACAGTATCCAAAATTGCTGCAGTTTTACAATCTCAGTACATCATTCAGCTTTGCTATATATAACGGAAAGATAGATATAATTTGATATTTGGCGATTTGAAAATTAATATATTGCAACCGAAGTCTTTTTTTACTTAACGAACGCTCAACTGTCGGCGTTGGTGAAGCCCGTGGAAGCCCAGTGTGATACCTCGTTTATCCAGCGCCGCATTACACTTTCGATTGACCCACTCTGTGTCGAGTAACAATTTTAATTTCATTCTGGTTGACTCCAGGTTATTTCATTCAGTGCCCCGAGGCCCTTTCAGCAGAGAAGTGGCTAAAACACTGACAAGGCGATTTTCATCACACGAAAGTAAAGATATAATCATACGACACTAATGGACGTTAGTGACCGGGTTCTGTCTGATCGCTGAGGGACTGTTGGTACGAAAGGCATTCAGTCGACGCGACGATCCAAGAAAGATATGAAAATAAAAAAATCGAAACAATCATATGGCAACACCGTCTCTTGTCTGAAGGACACAAAGCCAGATAATAATATGGGTTTCAAAGGAACCATCTCAGGTTCCTTATACGACAGAAGTTTAAAATAAATAAATAAATAAATGAATAAGAAGAGCAATTACCGATGAAGATCCCAATGTACAGGATACTTGTATTGGTCTTTTTTTTTTTAGTACCCAACCTCATATTAAATGTTAATTTTCTTCCGGATGGGATACCTCCTCCAGGAACTGAATAGTATTTCTCCTTGAATAGCCTACAACATTTGCATTTTATTCCCTTTTAATGTCGTGGACGATTAAAAAGGTTTTATTGTGATACGAACCGAACGATTTTACTCTGCAGTTGCGGCGGCCTGGCCAGAACGGGTTCTTGAGGTCCAACATCCCAAGATGCATAATTATACTGCAAAGCGCTCCTTTCATTGCAGCTATTTCGGATCTGAATACCAAAAGTGGTAACACAAACACAACGTACACACACACAAATGTGTGTATATATATATATATATATATATATATATATATATATATATATATATATATATATATATGTGTGTGTGTGTGTATGTGTGTGTGTGTGTGTGTGTGTGTGTGTGTGTGTCATTGGAGCTGTGTCTGAAAAATAATGGTCATTAGTTTGATTTTTTTTCTATCACTCTAGTTGAATCTAGTCCTCCTGAGTCAAACTGATGACAACTATTTTCCTGACTCTGCTGATAACGCGGACCACTGGACTTAACGAAACATTTCAAAGAGAATACTTCTTTTTTGGACACTATTTTAGTTTCACAGACGTTGAGGAGTAACTGGTGACCATCTCCGGGAATGAATTCAAATCGAATTGTGAGATAAATATTTTATTAACTTCTATGGATTACCATGAAAGAAAATTACCACATATCAATCATTAATAAAACATATTCTCACTGAGATCTGGGGGAACCAAAATATATTTGGGAAGTAATGGAAAGTGCATATTTGCTGGGTACTACACGATTTCTGGAAATAAAAAATCTCCAAGATTTAGGTTGAGACATTCATAAGTGACTCCGCTTTATTCTAGTAATACTGCCCTTCAAACATTTTGCTTTATTTCCTTGCCTCGTTTGTTGTGGCGCCCTATATCCAAGGCATTCACTCTCCCGGGTGATGACGTCACATGCATGCAGTGACGTCATGTCGCTTCACATTGGTTCCAGTCGTGGTTTACTAGGCCATTCTAGTGTAACTCTGAATTTGTCAGAAAATGACATAGACAGTGCCTCCATTCATAAAATAAGAAGATACTTTTTCATTATTAGGTCTTAGCAGACTAACCAAGATTTGTATTTATTTTACACACACACACACACACACACACACACACACACACACACACACACACACACACACACACACATATATATATATATATATACACACACACACACACACACACACACACACACACATATATATATATATATATATATATATATATATATATATATATATATGTATATATGTATGTATATATATATATTTTCGAGTGGGTAAGGACGAATCTTCTGGATATGCGCCAGTAGAATTGTGTACGCCAAGCTACTGCAGAGCAGGGGTCGTTTGCTAGTTTGGGAACTTCTCTAGCCCCTCACCGGTAAGTGGTTCCTAGGGTTTACTTGGTGTATGTACTGGTAACTTGTGTCGTTTCTTGGGAAACTGAGGGTGAGGGATGGAGAGCGTCGTCGTCTACAGAATGTTGACATCAAGTCGCTAATCTGGCGGCAGCTTTCTTCCAGTCATAAGGAACTACTAAAGTAATCACCATCTTGATCTTGGCAACTGATACACTGATAAGACGCACACATACACACATATATATGTACAGGGTAAATATATATATATATATATATATATATATATATATATATATATATATATATATATATATATATATATACGTACATATATGATCACCTGAAGAACTGTCACTCCAGACTTCGACAGGGTGATAATGCACAGATATGCTATTCTGGCGTGACAGTTATTTAGGTGGGCTATCCTAGGGTGACAATTCCTAACCTAACCTAACCTAACCTAATCTAACCTAACTTAACCTAGCATAACGTAACCTAACTTCACCTGACCTAGCCTAACCTAACCTAACCTCACCTAAACTAACCTAACCTTACCTAATTTAATATAATCTAACCCAACCTGACCTAATCTAACTGTGGTGGCGATTCTTCAGGTGTTGTTGGTTGGGGTGACAATTCTTCAGGTGATCATATATGTGTGTGTGTTCAAAAATAATACTATAAAAAGTAAGCTCATTAAAAATTCACCTGAAGCAAACGAGGGTTGTGTTTACTCTATTCCATGCCTTAAATGTAACAAATTTTATATCGGCCAAACTGGTAAAGACTTAAAAACTAGGATAAATCAGCACAAATATAGTGTAAGGAGTGGGCAAAGTTCCAGTGGCATTTTTGTCCATGTAAGAGACCACAATCATCCTATTGACTGGGATAATTCGAATGTAATAATTTCTTGTAGATCCTTATTAGAAAGAAACATCATCGAATCCAGTCATATTAAACAATCCTTTGACAATAATATCAATTTAAGTTTAGGATTATTTAAACTTGATGATTTTGTTATTGATAAAATTGTAAGAACTTCTCCAAGTGCTACTAAGCGGGGGTGACGTAACGTCATGGACCAAACGTCCGTATATGTAAACATCGGCTCTACCTGATTGTGAAGCATCTTGTGTGTACTTCCCATGTTCCTAGCTTGTCTTTTACTTTATGTATATATATCCACCTTTGTCTCTGTAACTGTGTATTCCTTGATAATGTCTTAAATAGACGAAAACGTTCGGACTAAGCTTCTTATTTCCCAGTGGTTTTTTTCCTGCATATATATATATATATATATATATATATATATATATATATATATATATATATATATATATATATACATATATATATACATATATATATACATATACCAATGCCAATTGTCCGCAGTTACCGACACTATGACGGTGGTGGCCAATACCAACAATTACATTACGGAATAAAGAGGAATAATACAGTAATATACGTTTGATCAAACACACCATCCAATCTGACGGTGTAAAATACCTTTACATTGGAAATATGTACTATGGTACAGAAAAAAAAAAAAAAAATCGGCTCACAAGGGGTTATCACACTTTTTTATTTCTTCCTACCTCCAGCCTCCAATTGATTAATTAGAATATGACTCACCTTACAGAAATCTAGACTCCTCTAACAACACTTCAACAGTATATCTAAAATTCATTTAAGTTTATAATCTAGTAAAGCCTGTGGAAGCCCAGTGTGATAACCATTTTACAAACTGAGTCGCCTGCAACAGATTTTGCCATTTGCTTCCGATATCCGTTGAATGGAAATTCGTTAAAACGAGGGAGGAGTATGTATATATATATATATATATATATATATATATATATATATATATATATATATATATATGTGTGTGTGTGTGTGTGTGTGTGTGTGTGTGTGTGTGTGTGTGTGTGTGTCTTAACAGAACCGAAAAATGTGAAGCCCAATGATAAAAAATCTAGTGTTTTCTCTTCTTTTTTATATGTATTTCCCCCAAAGATCTTCCAAGCTCCATTTCTGTGTGTGTGTGTTTGTGTGTGTGTGTATTTATTTACCTAGTTGTACTATACGGGAAGGGGATCTATGCTTGTAGTGACCCGTCTTTGTATCTCTCATCATCTAGTTTGTTCTTAAATTCTTGGATGTTTTTTTGCCTACACTATTGTTTCGTGTGTGTGTGTGTGTGTGTGTGTGTGTGTGTGTGTGTGTGTGTGTGTGTGTGTGTGTGTGTGTGTGTTTGAATGTGTGCACCTGTGTATGTGCGTATGTGTGTTTGTGTGTGTGTGCGCGCATTAGCTTGCGTATGTATATGTGCGTGTGTATGTGTGTGTGTGTACACATCCCCATGTATAATCACGTAAATTTATTTTTTCATTAGAAAATTCCATTTGTGCAGATACAGAACTTTTATATTCATTAATTCCTTGGGGGCTGGGGGGAGTCACATACTAAACCAGCGGGAAGAGAAGGAACACACACACACACACACACACACACACACACACACACATCTCAGACCTACCCAAAGATCGGGAAATAATGAGCTCTGAGCTCTGCCGGGTGGTGTCTGGCTGTCTCGACAGAGACTGCAGCAGATTCGAGGTGAATACACACACACACACACACTCACATATTTTCTTTGCTATTTACGGTCAAAGCATTCTTTATATTTTGGTGGTCGAGATTATGAAGTAAAGACTACGTCATATCCAAGCGAGCAAAATGTCCGTACACATTTATAAGATGAACTGTAAATCCCATTTACGGAAAAAAACACAACTGGAGGGGATCACAGACAGTGATCGTAATATACATATCTTCGTACCAGATTTTTTCCTTTTCTCCGAAAGTGGGATTTATTACTTGATATCTTTAGAATTTAGATATCGACATTTTTCTATTCATCGTTTCCCAGACAACCCCAGATTTTATCACTCAGTAAAGGGTTCGTTTTCCTATTGCTGCGATCATACCTGTCATGACCGTTTTCTATAAGAATGACTATTCCTCATGCATTATCGACTAAATTTCAGACCATGCAACGTTTATAGACGAACAAACTTAGCAGCCAACATTTTTAATTACCCAACTTTCTCTTTTCTCTGTTTTTGTTTGTAACTTCGTCGCGTGCGTTCAAAGGACGCCTGTCCCAATTTTGAATTTATCGCTCACAAACGAACCGGAATCGTAAACATTTGAATTAGAAAACCAACTCACCTTTTTGGAACAAATCGTCGTTCTCTGCGATGCGTGCGCACCTGTGATGGACGACCAGAATCTAATGTGCTTTGTCTTGCTTCACCATCTGAGCTTTTTCTCAGAAGCCTCAGAACCTGCAGTGCCGGACCTGTCACATCGAAAACCAGAAACGTCGCATCAATCCAAAGATAAATTATATCTATGCCTTGAATGAATAATGTAGTGCACATCGGTCACCCTTTCCAGGCTTGCGGCGCATTTCCGACAATAGAACTGTTTTTGTAAACATAAATATTTGGGAGAGGAATGAAAAGAACGCTCCCCATACTGAGAGGAGGAAACGAACAATATATTCGTAACCGAACGACGTTGCATTGTCTGATTCGAAATAGCTTTTAACTTGTGAATCCCAGAGGTCGGATAAAAGCGTCTGTAATTAGCCAGAATAAATTTACTTGAGTATCTACGTGGCACGAAGAGGTTGAATTATAATTTCGGACTAAAACCGTACGACAGTTTTAGAGATTATCGCCAAAGCTCGCACGAGTATTTGTCGACAGTCCAGGATAGCGTGAAGGACGACTGGGTGATTGTTCTCTTTTCCCGCTGTGCAATATTTTTTTTTATTCTTCGATCGTATTTCTTATTTCATGGGATTCCTCCTTCACCCTCAGAGATTCACACCAATTGCGCTGTTGCATAGTGACTGTCCGTTCTGCCAAAGGAGTAAACTAAAGAACATTTTGGAAAAAAAAAAAAATCTGCTACGAATGCGATCAAGTTGTTTTCGTAAACAGTTGAATTCCGAAACGGACGCGTCGTCTTTTGTTTCATTTAAAGACTCATCACGGACTCGATTACAGAGGAAATCGGTTTCTGTAACGGATTCGAACATTTTGGCGCTTGATTGGTTCTCTTGGAGCTTCTGGGGAACCCGTCGTTTCGTAAACAATCCATGCATCGCATACATTCATCTCACTGAGAAAATATTTAGGATTCGTGACCTCTGCCTAGAATTAGGACTAAATATTCTGATTATTTATTTATTTATTTAGGAAATCATATGAATTAAATTTTTAGAAAAAATTCTTAACTAATCCAAAAAGAATTTCATTAGATACATTTTCTGGTATCTGCCTCAATAATCTACTAAGGAATCATATGTTTTTAAAGATAATCGGGACAATTTCATCACGCTGAACATCATATATATATATATATATATATATATATATATATATATATATATATATATAAGTGTGTGTGTGTGTGTGTATCTTAGCCCATTGCGCTACTCTTGATAGCGCAATGGGCTAAGTCACTGTCACTTGTTACATTAGAGCTGAATTCGAGTTCTTAGCCTGACCACGTATCAGTTTCCATATATATGCTTCCATCGAGCTCCTGGTCAGTCTTGACTGTGATTGGCATGGGATTAAAGTGAATTAATGCGGTTGAGAAAATGGAAATCTGTTCACTAGGGACCATTCAGTGTATGTATAAATATATATATATATATATATGTGTGTATATATATATATATATATATATATATATATATATATATATATATATATATATAATACATGTGTGTATATATATACATATATATATATGTATATATATACATACATATATATATATATATATACATATATATGTATATATATATATATATATATATATATATATATGCATGTATACCAAAGGCTTTTTCCCCCTTACACGGGAAGTAGCCAAAAGAAAAAGGCACAAAAACCATTCCAACCATTCCATCCCCTACATATTCCACTCTCCTCCACCCTCTTCCTCCCTCTTATCTTGGCACCTCCTGGATAACGGGTCAGCCCTGCATCTTGTCCACTGCCCTGGGTCAGAAGCAGTGTCTCAAGACACAGCACATCCACAGCAAGGCTGCTTCATTAATTCGGCGAGCCCCCCTCTCCGTCCCCTCATGCAGAAAAGGAGAAGACGGGGAGAAATCCCTTCGGGCTGCGTCAATTTATTTCTCATACATACTACCTCACCCCCCATCCCCCACCCACTCCCCCTCATGCATCACAGCATCGTCCATACACAACCCTTCTCCATTCACCCTTATCTTCTGTCCTCTCCCGTCCTTCCTCAACAGTCATTCCTCTCTTTCCCAATGCCCCTTTTACCCCATCCATTCATCTCATCTTAGGACGCCCCCTCATGTTCACTCCTTCCACACCTCTTTTACTAATCTTTCTTAACTCATTCTTTCTATGTGTCCAAACCATCCCAATACTCTTTCATCAACCCTATCCCCCAATTCCCTTTCCACTCCTGTTCTCCTCCTTACTTCCTCATTTCTCACTCTATCTAGCCTAGTAACCCCTATCATACTTCTCAGGCATTTCATCTCAAACACATTCAAATTTCTTCTCTTTTTCTCTCTTATGTTCCATGTTTCTGCCCCGTTCAGTGCTGTCGGCACAATCACTCCTTCATAAAATCTCCTTTTGGCATCCATTCCCAAATGTCTATTTCTCATTACACTTTTTAATCCCTCAAGGCATTTACTCGCTTCTCTTAATCTACATTCTACCTCCACCCCTACTCCCTTTCCTGCCACATTCGCACCTAAGTATCTAAAACACTTCCTCCAGTCTCTCTCCTTTAATACTCACTTCCAGCCTGCTGCCACTCTTTCCTCTTGCACATCTCATCACCTTACTTTTACCCACATTCATCTTCAACTTCCTTCTTTCATACACCTACCCAAACTCTTTCACTAACTCCCTCAATCCCTCCTCTGATCCTGCTACAAGCGCAGTGTCGTCAGCAAACAACAGGTGGCATATCTCCCACTTTTCTTGGAGTGTATATATATATATATATATATATATATATATATATATATATATATATATGTATATATATATACACACAATATATATATGTATATATATATATATACTCGTATATATATGTATGTATATTAAACACAACGTAATGAAACCACGGTTGGCAGGGCGCCTCGATCAATTATAGCCCTACGTCAACTGTACCCCCTCCCCCCACATACACACACACACACACACACACACACACACACACACACACACACCTTAGGAATGCTGCAATGTTGAATAGTTTTATCGATATGGACTTGTTTTCTTTCAATTTTGCGTTTTCGCACACACCCTTAAAAATGTTTCATCTTATTTTATTTGTTCGACTTCAATCTGCAAAACTGGAGAACAAAAATGTCCCCGGTTGTATACAAAGAAATATATATATATATATATATATATATATATATATATATATATATATATATATATATATATATATATATATAAATAAATATATATATATATATATATATATAACTAAAATGAACGAATGAACCAATAAACAAAAGTATAAAACTGACAAATATATACACAAATGAATTATATATATAGACAATGAATAAATACATAAATCAATAAACAGATAAGAATCGTGCAGTTACCCTTCGCCTTTAAATCAAAGTTATCTATTGCCTCTATTCATCACATACATTCGTATTTCTCCTCGCCCCTTTTTCACCACATCCGCTTCTTCCCTTCTGAATAAAATCGCCCGGCGGCAGTTAGAATATACGCCGGGGAAGCATCGCTTCACTCACACGTGAACGTCAATCTCAACTGTTTCTCCAGGCAAGCTCTCGTGCAGGCCCCCCTCCTATTCCAAAAATATCTCGGGAAGATCGGTCGACTTCCTCTAACCAAGAATTTTGTGTTGTCGTCCCCTTCGTTTCCTCAACCCAAGGTTGTCTCTTGTGGAGACAACGCTGAGTAGGATCAACATCAGGGGAACGTCCACCATGCTCACACGGCCGAAGTTGACATTCACGAATTGTGCTGGTAACAGGGCTTGGCAGGTTCACAGAACCGTCACTGATTTGATAAGTTATACAAGCGACACTCCATTATTCTTCGAAAACATTTGATGCCAAAGTCGTCGAGACGCCTCTTCAAGTCTATTTTCACTGTTTCATAGCCGCACAGCAAGACAGCGAGCACTAGCGACTTCAGATATAAATCTTAGTCCTCCTGAATAAATATCGTCAACGCAATATACTCTAGTTGGGCGAATCCATAATACCATGGGCAATGGCAATCTTTCGAAAGACTTCCTGACGTGGTCCACCATTATTATGCAATATACTACCAATGTATATGAAGATTGCGAAGACTCTCATGTCTTCGCAATATACAGACTCTATCATCAAGTAAAAATACTTAGATTCCGATTGGTCTCCCTGTGAAATGACTCGAGGGCAGCAACCATCACCCCCCATCGCCTACGCAAGTGTAGCAGCATCAGCAAAGATAAGGTCAGTGACTTTGGTGTTGCCAATTTATATTCCGCAGTGACATTGAACAACAACTGTTCATGCAGGTGTTGAAAAATGTTGGGGCAAGGGCGCACACCTGCCTCACTCTTAAATTACCATCATATAAATCCGACATGAGGTCAATGATCTTTGCAGGAATTCAAAGGATCCGTGAATACCACAAAACATCCCACGATGCACCGAGTCAAACGCCTTTTTGAGATTAACTTAAGACTCCAAGTAATCCCTGTTGAAACTCACGTCGGTGCTCCACAAGAACCAAGAAGCGTTAGAATCGATCAGTTGTCGACTTACCGGGCGTGAAACAAGATTACTCAGAAATCTGAACCGCAGATGGGAGAGATCCCGTGCCAGCAACAGATGGGTGAGTACCCTGCCCAGCACGCTGAGCAGTATAATACCACGGTAAAATGGGGACAACTTCCCCCCTTTTCTCTCTCTCTCTCTCTCTCTGAGGAAATGATCTTAGACTGTCAAAACACCAGGCAACTCTGCAAACAACTCATGGCATCAACAAACTCCGCGATGACGTTGCAGATGCCGGCCGCGTTTCCGCCCTTCTACTTCTAATAGATACTTAAGCCATAAAACGCTGCAAAATGTTTAAAACACCCACTCACCACCTTTGATTTGCAAATACCACGAAGACAATGACTCAGGTCAAGTCAGTATTGACACGAAAGTCCATTATTCCTAACCAATATCCTCTACTATCCTATGCTCTATAAAACCATTCGTCGGTATGTTCTTGGATGGACCCTCTCTCTGCCTTGTTATATTGCTCAACCCAACTAACCGATCTATCTAGCAATTCCTCTCACTTCCGTGGAAATCAGAGAAATCTCGTTCACCCAAGAACCCGATCTTAAGTAAGGTGACGCGTTTTATGGTTTTGTCCTGGCCAATACCACGTCAGAGTGGTACTACATAGATGAATAAAATAGCCTGGCGACAACCAGAATATAAGAGAGAGTGACACCCGGGGTGTGATGACTCTCTTTACGCATTTTGTTCTGGCTAACACCAGACGGCTGCGATCAGTTGAAGAAATGTACTCTTAGTCAAGGTCCAACTTGGCTGTAAGTCTTAAACTCGAAACAAACCTCCTAGGTATCGGGTGGCACATTTTCTTTTACTTTGGCTGTCGCCACGCGATTTTAATCATCTCCGTGGGACCCCTTCGTTAGCTAAGGGGCTAAGACGTTCAATAAAGACAGTCTCCGACTAGCGAGATTCTAGTATCCTAGATTGCAACTAACACTAACTCTATAAAATCTCGCGGCTCGCTTGTTCGTCCACCTGACCCCTGGGCTTCCCCACCCCCCTGCCCAGGAGCCAAGTCCCGAGAACCGTTCTTCTTACGACCCAATAGTATTGATCATTTCCCTTCGTGCAAACCTCCCCCGCCCTTACCTACGGGGTCTCCCCGTCTGTCTACCTCCGTCTGGCCGTCTGACTTTCTGGCTAGACGGGTCTACCCGCGGACGGAGGGGGACCCTTTACATCCGCCTGTCTGTCTGTCTGTCTGTTCCTCGGTGCTTCGACTCAAAGGGGCGGCGCCCCCTCCCCCCTTTAAATTTCCAAGGCCTTAATCCTGTCATCGTGCGGGGAGAGGAGGGTCGAGAGGGCCGCTGGATAGGGAGGCATCGGAGGGTCTCCGGCACTAGTCCAGGCATCCAACACAGGTTCTCTACCTAGCCCCATCTCTATTTGTTTGTTTGATCGTCTACCAGTTTGCATTTCTGTGTATGTACACAGTACATGAGGGGAGCGTGTGTCCGCGCGCGCGTGTGTGTGTATGTCTGTAGGCGTGCCTTTCACCATGGCCCTGTCTCACGTACTGGAATCGTGATCGACAACAATTACCCTGCTGGAGCTTCATAGCTCATATGGTCCGATCTATGGGTAATGTTTCGATCTTCATAAACACACACACATACAAACACACACACGCATACGCATGCACCCATCTTGCTCAAACGTGAGGGTAATTATTTACAACACCGATCCTTTTCAAGACCTTAAGGGGACTTTCCTTCGGTTCCGCTAAACTGACAGGCCAAGAAGCTATCCATTGTACTAGCAAGCCGCGTGCGCGCGCGCGCGTGTCGTGTATTTACCTAGTTGTATTTTACGGGACGAGAGCTATGCTCGTAGTGACCCGTTTTCGTACCTTTCCGCATCCAGTTTATTCTTAAAATCGTGTATAGTTTTGGCATTCACTGTTTCTCCGTTCAGTTTGTTCCAGACATCAATCACTCTGTGTGGGAAGCTATTCTTTTTCAGGTCTCTTCTATAAGTGTCCTTTAGTTTCTTTTCGTGTCCTCTTGTTTCTCTTCTGTCCCACTTTAATAAGTCATCTCTATCGAGGATTTCCATCCCTTTCATAATTCTGTAAATGGTCAGTAAATCACCTCTTTCTCTTCTCTGTTCCAGTGTTGACAGATGTAGTTTCTCCAATCTTTGTTCATATGTCAGATTTGTCAGTGTAGGTGCCATTTTTGTCGCTGCTCTTTGGATTCTTTCTAATTTTCTTATGTTCTTCTTTGTGCTGGGTGCCCACAATGTTGCGGCATATTCTAGTTTAGGTCTTATCAGTGTAACCACTTTTTTTTAACCATCTCCTCATCTATGTAGTCGAAGGCCACTTTCATTGATCTTAGTATGTTAAAAGTCTCTCCAAATAATTTGTTGACGTGTTTGTCAGGTGTCAAGTCGCTTGAGATGATTACTCCCAGGTCCCTTTCTGAATTTACTTTTTTGGCTTCTATGTTTCCAATTTTGTATTGACCCGATACTCTATTTTTGCTTTTTCCAAATTCTATTATGCTACATTTCTTGATGTTGAAGCTCATCTCACATTTCTGACTACATTCCCATATTTTGTTTAGGTCTTCTTGTAGCGATCTACAATCATCTTCCGTTTTTACTCTCTTGAGTAATTTGGCATCGTCGGCAAAGAAGTTCATGTATCAATTTACTCCCTCATCCATATCATTTATATATATGGAAGACATTAAAGGAGACAATACAGAGCCTTGCGGGACGCAATTTTTCACATCTTCCCAGTTCGAATTTTTGTCTCTAAGTACCACTCTCATTTTTCTTCTAATTAAGAAGTCACTCATCCATTCTAGCAGCTTACCCTGTATTCCTCCTATTATTTAAAAAATTCTTATTAATTTTTTATGTGGTACCTTATCGAACGCCTTCTGCAAATCCAAGAAGGCGCAATCTACCCAGCCATCTCTTTCTTGTATTATCTCAATTAATCTCGAGTAAAAGCAAATTAGGTTTGTGGTACACGATCTTCCACTTCTAAAGCCAAATTGTTTAGGGTTTATTATTCTATTTTCTTCCAAGTGTTTGGTCCATTTATTTCTGATGACTTTTTCACATATTTTTGCTACTGTGCTTGTAAGGGATACCGGTCTGAAATTTGTAGGATCTTCCCTATTTCTTCCTTTGTATATTGGTACTATGTATCTTTCCAATCTTGCGGTACCTTTCCTTCTTTGAGTGAGGAGTCTATTATCTTATATAGTTTGTCTGTCAGTTCGTCTATACACTCTTTCAGTATCCAGTTTGCAATTCCGTCTGGTCCATGCGATTTCGTGACATCTAGTTTTTTTTTATTTTATTTGATCTCTTATTTCTTTTTGTGTTACCTTTATTTCTTTCATTTTGGGTGGTCTTTCTTGTTTTCTATCTTCCCAAAATTGTGAGCTCTTCTTACGACCCAATAGTATTGATCATTTCCCTTCGTGCAAACCTGAAATGTCTGATCATGACTTCTGCCATTTCTGTATCATCTATATATTCTTTATCTCCTTCACGGAATTTCACCATTTCGTGTTTATCCTTTATTTTTTCACTTATATATATGTAAAAGAGTTTGGGTTGATCCTTACATTTGTCTATAATATCTTTTTCATAATTTCTTTTTTCTTTCCTGCGTATATTCACATATTTGTTCCTAAGTTTTATACATGTTTGCCATTTGGATGTTTTTTTAGTTTTTTCCATTTTTTCCAGGCTTTGTCTCTTCTGTCTCTAGCCTCACTGGACCTTTTGTTATACCAACACTTTATATAAATCTCTTTTTGTTTCTTTTTTGGTACATATTTGTCAATTTCTTCCTTGTACTTTTTTTTAATATGTTCCATTTGTCTTCCATTTTTGTTTCCTCTTTGGAAATTTTGTCCCAGTTACTGTTCTGGAAATTTTTTCTTAGTTACTCAAAATCCGTTTTGTTGTACATTAATCTTCCTATTCTATGCTTATCGTTTCTACCTACAATGTTCTGTTCTTTTAATTCAAACTCTATTAGTATATGATCACTCTTTCCAATTGGTATTTTGTACTCCATTTTGTTCACAATATCTGATTCAGAAGTTAATATTAAGTCTAGTTTCAACGGTTCCTCATTGTCTTTATATCTAGTATTTTCCTTCACTCATTGAGTTAGGGTGTATTCGATGCTCATATCTAGTAGGATGTTACTCCAATGATCTTCTCACCCTTTCACTTTCATTTCTTCCCAGATTATATCCTTTGCATTAAAATCGCCCATGATTACTATGTTTCCATCCTCTTTTAGTAACTCATTTAGCACATTCATTGTGTCTTCCAGTAATTTAGAATGTTCGCTATCCGACCAAGTCTGTATTTATGGTGGTACATACACTACAACAAATTTTCTGCCTTTCATCCTTTTGTTTACAATTTTGATCATATTTAATTCTACATTGCCTTGGCTTTATTTATCTTTGTCACATTTAGACCCTTTTTGGTCAATATCATGACACCTCCTCCCTGCTTTTCTGTTCTATTTTTCACCCAGTGGTTGTATAGACCTTGTCCCACTATGCTTGTTGATATATTTCCTTTCAGTTTTGTCTCCACAATTCCCATGATATCAGGTTTTTCCATTTCTAGATAGTCATTTAGTTAATTGATACCAGACACCATGCCGTCGATATTTGTGTATGCCACCTTCAATTTCATATTATCCTTCCTTTTTTGGTTTAAGTTTTCATTTCTTATTACAATTTTTTCAGTCTCAAGTCCAGCACACTCAAAAAAAAAAAAAAAAAAAAATTGTTTTTTCCGTCTCTGTTCTTTTCTCATTTTTGTCATTGGCTTAAAGTCTGAGAGCTTTGTCTTTCTCTTTTTCCTCATCACTCATTTCCTTTTGTATCCATATATGTTTGAATTTCTCGCTGTTTGCCAATTTAACAGCTTTTGTTAATATCTCCTCTGCTATCATTTGAGTTCTTAGTTTTATTTTCAGCGGTCTATGTTGTTTTTCTTTTGAATATTAGCCAATTCTGTGGATTTCATCGATTTCTTTATCGAGATTTTGTCCTTCATCCTGTATTTCTTTCAAATTTCCATAGCTATTTCCTTCTCCTTTTTTCTTTGGTATCTATACATATCATGTTTTTCCTGGATAACATGCACCACAATGCACTTACTTTTATCAACTGTATCTCTCACCCAATTTTCCTTTTCTTTAATCACTTTTATGACTGTTTCTTTTGTATTTTCCTCCATCTGTTTTTGTACTATTTCAGCAAAGGATATTTTTTATTTTCCTGTTCTTGTTTCCATTGATTTTTTTTATTTCAGTGAGGTCTATTTCTTTGATTGACTCTTCCACCTTTCCGGTCACTGCTTGTAATTGTTCTTTGACCTCCTTGTTCAATTCTTAATTTTCAATTTTGTCATCATTTTTCATTCTTTCGTTTTCTCTTTTTAGGATTTCAATTTCGCTCTTTAGGTCACCTAATTCTTTGATCGTTTGCTCATTACTCTTTCGCAACGTAATCAATTCTCTAAGAACCGCTCGATAATCCAATTTTAAGTCTTTGATTTCTTATTTCTTCCATTAAATCATCTACTTCGCTTTTCCCTAATGCATTACTATATCTAATATCTCTATCTATGCCTAAGCTTTTGCCTATTTCGCCTGGGTTTCTTTGAAACCCTGAAAAACTTTTATTTTCCCACTTTTGATTTTTCTGTGGTGTATCTATGAGACAGTGTCTTTTGGGGATTACACCTCTCGGGCTTTCCACTATACTTACCTCTAGTCCTCTCTTTGTTAGTTCACTTGTTATTCTTTCTTCTTTCTCTCTCTCCATTATGCCAAAACTTCAATAACTGGAATACTTTACCGGTCACTTCGAGTAACATACACTACTCATCGCGTGTGTATGTATGTGTGTGTGTATGTGTGTATATGTGTATGTGTGTGTATGTGTGTGTATGTGTGCGTGTGTGTGTGTGTATGTGTGTGTGCGCACGCGCACACCTATCTTGCTGTCCAACATGGCATGAACAGGGACTGACAAAGAAGAGAGCCTATGTATTGCTCAAGGAATAATGATGTGACTTCTGCTTAATATTGGTTTGAAAAACTGATAAAAAGTCTGGTACAGCAAGCCTTCCTTAGAGAAACATCACTCTAAGTGAATAAAATAACAAACGAACGTGGATAAAATCATACAAAAACAGATCATATTTATGTAAATAATAATGAAAAGGGCGAGTTTAAAAAACGAAAAATGAATTGATAAAACGAAGAACATCATTACACTCCACGCTACTCAACAAATTTGTTCAAATTGAACCTCACCCAAATTGTAACACATAATCAACAATGTGTGTGTGTATGTGTGTGTGTGTGTGTGTGTGTGTGTGTGTGTGTGTGTGTGTGTGTGTGTGTGTGTGTGTGTGTGTGTGTGTGTGTGTGTGTGTGTGTGTGTGTGTGTGTGTGTGTGTGCGTGTTTGTGTGTGTGTGTATTTCTGTGCAGAGTGCGCAAGTGTGCTTTCGCGTTTTACGTGAGTTAGTAGTCAGTGTGTATGTTTGCCTACCAGTCCAATTTGGTGACTTATCTAATAACACACGTTAATGTACTTTTGTCTCGCCAGTGTGTGTGTGTGTGTGTGTGTGTGTGTGTGTGTGTGTGTGTGTGTGTGTGTGTGTGTGTGTGTGTGTGTGTGTGTGTGTGTGTGTTTTACCTAGTTGTATTATACGGGAAGGGAGCTATGCTCGTAGTGACCTGTCTTTGTATCTTTCAGCATCTAGTTTGTTCTTAAATTCTTGTATGGGTTTTTGCACACACTATTGTTGCGTCCAACCTTCCCCAGACACCTCTCACCCTGAGCGGGAAACTCTTTTCAGATCTCTTCTACAATTATCCCCCCGAGCTGTGTGTGTGTATGATTCACCATTGTCTTAGATCACGTGTTGAACTCGTGATCGACAGCTATTACCCTCCCGGAAGAGAGCTCAGAGCTTATATATTACCGATCTATGGGTAATGATGTGACCTTACACGCACACACACACACATACCTAACTCCCCGCCCATGACAGTTGGAGTAACGACTCGCAGCGCAGCGATACTGAAATTATTTCAGCCCTGGGCAAGATTCGAGCCAGGACCGCCGTAGTGGCAGCCGGGAACTCTACCACTGCGCCCATCGAGTCTTGCGTGATTTACCTTGGTCTTTGGATCATGTGTTGGACTCGTGATCGACAGCTATTTCCCTCCCGGAAGAGAGCTCAGAGCTCGTATGACCGATCTATGGGTAATGCTATGACCTTACACGCACACACACACCCAACTCCCCCGCCTACGAGTGTGTATTCACTTGGTCTTTGGATCACGTGTTGGACTCGTGATCGACAGCTATTTCCCTCCTGGAAGAGAGCTCAGAGCTCGTAGGTCCGATCTATGGGTAATGCTATGACCTTGCACACACACACACACCCAACTCCCCGCCCACGAGAGTTGGAGTAACACCCCTCAGCGCTGCGATACTGATATTATTTCAGCCCCGGGCGAGGATCGAACCCGGACCTCCGTAGTGGCAGGCCAGAGCTCTAACCACAGCGCCATGAGAGGTGTGTGTGTGTGTGTGTGTGTGTGTGTGTGTGTGTGTGTGTGTGTGTGTGTGTGTGTGTGTGTGTGTGTGTGTGTGTGTGTGTGTGTGTATGTGTGGGTGTGTATATCTATTCATATGACTGCATGTGTGTAAGAGGTGGGGCAACTCGTGTGTAGTTATGTACACGTATACTTATACGTATACGCACACGTTTACATCTTCGCGTGTGTCCTATCAAGTGAATGTCGTATGCATGTGACACCCGGCTTCCCCGCGGGTTGCCACCAATTATCATACCTTTGTGTCAGCGGCTCTCTTTGTTCCTCAGTGTGACAGACAGACGCAGCATCATTTCAGAGTTCATTATTTGTTTCCATGTCTCTGTGTGTGTCGTTCCATTTTCTATTATTTCACACGTGTATTTTAGGTCATTCTGTCTGTATGCCCGTCTGTCTTTGTATTAGTCTGTGTGTGTGTGTCAGTTCGTCTGTCCGAGTGTCTGTCTGTCTGGCTAGTTTGGAATCCCTTCAATCTGGCGGTCTTTAGAGATTTTGTCTAGGTCCCCGTTAGGCGATTTCATTTAGCTAAGAAGCGTATCTCAAGTTGAAGGAATTGACTACGTTTCTATTACAGCGGTTCTACGAAAAGTTAGACTCGCTTTATGGCAACATTGGGCAATCAGCTGGAGCTGTTGCCATAAAGTGAGTTGAATTTTTCTCAGACGTGAGGAAACAGTCTAGTTTGCCTTTAACTTTTCAATATATTTTTTATAATTAAATTTCTTCATAAAAACCAGACGATTTTATTCACCCACAGTGAGGGGGGGGAGGAAGGGAGGATGTGGTTTCCTAACTACATGGGTCTCGATCAACAGCATTACTATTCAAATGGGGGGTCCTCCCTTCCTTTGGATAAAATCGCCTGACGTCAGCTATCTTTATCAAAAGTGATAAAGAATTTATATTTCCTTCCTTTGCCTCTCTTTCCCCTTTTCCTTTCCTCTCCTCTTGAGGCTCCTTGTTCGTCTTCTGCTCTCTTTCATCTTTCCTATGCCGTAGACTGGTTTTTATTACACTCTGCAGTGCTCCTTTCCTTCTATATTTCCTCGACCGTGTCCTAACTCGCCCCTCCGACCCCCTTCCGCCCTTAGGGTCTGCCCTCTCCCCCCCATTATGTCCTCAAGGGCCTGTCCTCTTCTGTCCCGCCTTCTGATGAAAATGGCACTGGGTTTATGGGACTATTCCCGCCTCCAGAGGCTCCGTCTGGCACCGTTCGTTCGTTGCCAACGAATCATATCTTCCTCCTCTTCCTCGTCCTCTCCCTCCTCTTCTTCTTCCTCCTCCTCTCCTCTTTTTTCTTCTTCTCACATTCCCCCTTTTCCTCACAGTTCTCCTGATGTTCTGCTTTGCACAATTGAGAGTTTTTCGTGAGGAGATGTTTCCGTCTATAAGAGTGTGTTGAAAGTCCACTTTATTTCCTCCGTTTTCTGAGGACACTTTAGTACCCTCTTTAATTTGCCCTGATTTTCTTTTCTTTTCGTCGACATAAAGTTCCCTCGCCCCTTCGCCTTTCTCCTTCGAAAACCCTCCCTCCCCTTCGCAAATCCCTCCCCCCTCCACCCCCCCTCTCCCCAGCCCCACATCTACTACGACTCAGTCGAAATGGCTTATTCATTTTCGAGTGAGTTTGATCCCCCCAAACAACCCCTTCTGAGCCCTTCCTTTTCCTCTCCCCCTCCCCCCCCTCTCTCTCTCTCTTTCTCTCTCCCATCTGCATCCCCCACGCCTCCTCCCCTCAACCCCCCTTCACTGTTTCATTTTACTTTTCAGTGTCTCTGTCAACGTCTCAAAGTCTCAATTTCGTTAGCTCACTATATATAGTTCTTCCTGGTTTCCATGGTAACCACTCCGATGAGTCTTATGACCTTGGCCTCTAAGTCTAGCTTCCGCCTGGCGATTTTATTCAAGGAAAGGGTGGAAGGTTTTCGTTTCTGCAAAACGAGGAACCTTTTCTGTACCATGTGTTACTGTTCCTTTGTGCCAGGCACTCCCACAGGAACAACAGCGTGTTACACCTTTTAAAGGATTATCACACTGGGATATTTTTCCCCCGACCCTTCGAGCAGATTTTCTGGAGGAAAGTAATTTTCCTCCAGTATATCTACGTAAATTGTTGAGAAAACAGAATAGTTTACTATTGTGGTTCTGGGAGTGGGCGGTATCGCCGATTAATTGGAGGTTGAAGGAAAAATAGCTCAGTATGATAACGTCTTTCGTTCCAGTTACCAACGTCTTTATTTTTTTATTTTTTTTTTTTATTTTTTTTTTTTGGTTATCCCTACGCCGGTAACAAAGAAGTTATATCTGTTTGCTGGCTAAACCAAGCTATCATTCCAAACTTTACCTTTACCTTCGAATTCACCGTTTCATTCTTCTCCCTTCTCCTGTTTCTTTTTACCACCTACACTTCCTCTTCCCCCTTCCCCCCTTATCTTCTCTATCCCCCTCGACCGTCGCGTCGCTCGACAGCGTCTCGCCAGCCCTCCCCTCAACTTCGACGGCTTGTTATTTCCTTGTCGGCCTTCCACTCAATCTGACTCCCCCGCCTTCCCCCGTCTCTCTCCTTCTCTTTCGACCTTCCCCTTTCCTCTCTCTCTCTCTCTTTCCTTCTCTTTCGACCCTCCCCTTTCCTCTCTCTCTCTTTCCTTCTCTTTCGACCTTCCCCTTTCCTCTCTCTCTCCTTTTCTTTCGACCTTCCCCTTTCCTCTCCCTTTCTCTCTCTCTCTTTCCTTCTCTTTCGACCTTCCCCTTTCCTCTCTCTCTCTCTCTTTCATTCTCTTTCGATCTTCCCCTTTCCTCTCTCTCTCTCTCTTTCCTTCTCTTTCGACCTTCCCTCTCCCTCTCTCCTTCCTTTTCTCTTGACCTTCCCCTTTCCTCTCTCTCTCTCTCTTTCTCTTTCGACCTTCCCTCTCCCTCTCTTTCTTTCCTTCTCTTTCGACCTTCCCCTTTCCTCTCTCTTTCCTTCTCTTTCGATCTTCCCCTTTTCTCTCTCTCTCTTTCCTTTTCCTTCGACCTTCCCCTTTCTCTCCCTCTCTCTCTCCTTTTCTCTCTTTCCTTCTCTTTCGACCTTCCCTTTCCCTCTCCCTCTCCCCTTTTCTTTTTTCCTTCTCTTTCAACTCTTCCTCCCCACTCTCTATCTCTGCCTCTGTCTCTCTCTCTCCCTCTCCATCTGTCTCTCTTTCTCTCTATTTTCTTCTTTCAAAGTTCATTTCTTCAACCCCTCTTTTCCTGTTCACTCTCATCCATTTTTGACTCAACATTTTCTCGTTTTCTTCCTCCACTTCCCGTTTTCTTCGCTTCTGCCTTGACTACAGACCCTTCACCCGTTTTGACTTTTACTTCGTAACCCTTCGCCAGCTCTTCTTCAACACTTCAGCGATTCCTCTCCCTCCTTCCATCAACCTGTCATTGCAACCAGCTTTCCCTGACAACCATCAACAACACGATATCTGCTGTTGTGAGACATTTCCTTTCACCACCAACATCACCAACGCCATCATCAATATCACCACCACGTCACTCCCACCGTCAACAACATTCCTGTACAGAAAACACCTCTGATAACAATCGGTGCAAACACTATCGCAAAGTCTATAAAGTTAAATTAAAAACGTTATCTTTATTATTATACTTGATACACAATATTACCGTTATATTATTATTTCATATTATTGTAAATTTGTTATACGATGGTAGTTTTTATTACAATGTTTAATGATAGGCTTATTTTGATACTATCCTTTGCAACGTTGTCAACAACTACAGCAACAAATGTAAAATTGTAACTGCTAAACTGTTCCACGCTAGGAACCCTAACCAGGCTATTTCGACCATTTTAGCCTATTTTAGTACGTTAAACCAATTCCTGTATTTTCACTACCAATTATGGTACATGTTTTTAAGTACAGTGCTATGGTCTGGGGTATACGATCTAGTTTTACGTTGTGCTTACAGTTCTTTGCTTTTCCTCTTCTTGAATTAGTTTTTTCTTTATTTTCTTTGTTCTATAATAGTACATACAGAATAAGTTTGTAAATAGAGAAGCGAAGCGAAGATAGGATAGGTAAGATGGAGGAGAGGGGGGATTGGAGGGTATGTGTGAATAAAGAAGTAAAGAAGGAAATGGAAAGATAGATGTGGGGCAGACCCACTTGCTACTTTGATGATACTAATTTTTGCTTGCTGTGGAGCTAGTGGCTAGTTATTCATATAATGTTGGTTTGGAGACTGGTCCATCTTCCATTTGTAAATAATAAATTTCCGCCGCACTATAATTAAATGAAAATAAGCAATATTTCAACATTTGGTAAAATTATACAATCATTTTACATTTGCATAATTTTTTCTTACAAAAGCTATCATGGTTTGTGACAACACTAATTTCACAAATATGAATTATATTTATGAACACATACAATGGTTTGTTTAATTATATTGATTCTTATGTTACAAAAAAAAAAAAAAAAAAACTTAAGGGGGGAATACAGTACTGGCGTGTTTCCTCACCATAAACCACCTAACTTTAACCCTTAACCCTAACCAAAATATTTGTTTAAATTAAACAGGTGTGCGCCCCCCCCCTTCCGAAGTTGGGAAACCCTAGTTTGAAAATACATACATACACAAACACAAATATCATGGTCACACATTCTTTTGTGTGCGTGTGTATGTGCATGTGTGTGTGTGTGTGTGTGTGGATTGACAATAAATGTCTACAGCTGAAAGGTGAAGAAATGTATCTAATTTATTTATCTTCAGAATATATATAGTTATAGGGGTTTATCTGCAAAAATGTAGGAGTTTGTGAATGAACTATTTTCGCCCGCACAAAAATTAAATGAAAATAACCAATATTTCAACATTTGGTAAAATTATACAATCATTTTCCATAAACATGCATTCTTCTTACAAAAACTATCATGGTTTGTGGCAACATTAATTTCACAAATGTAAATAATATTTATGGATACATACAATGGTTTGTTTAATCATATTAATTCTTAAGTCACAAAAAATACTACGCGACTTCAGGGGATACTACATAAACCTCCTAACTTTAACCCTTAACCCTAACCAATTTTTTTTTTTTTTTTTTGGAAATGAAATATAGTTATCCAAGTACCAGGAGTGATAGGGTATCAGCATATATATGGTTAGGGGGGGGGTGTCTATCTCTAAAACCCTAGGAGGAGTTCGTGTACATACAAACAAATAAACAATCAGACAGACAGACAGAGGCTATTACTTTATTATATATATATATACATATATATGTATATATATATATATATATATATATATATGTAACTGAAGGCGGAGCACGACGAACTTTCCTAGGCACCCTGTGAGGTGATATGCCTGTGTATAAAATGTCCATGTTGTACTTTTGTGTTATGCTCTGTGATCAAGACCCTAAGGGTCGAAACGTTAAGGCAGTAAAATTCTTACCATATTCCTCGAATATTTTCTCCGCCATCAGTTACATTTTTCATAGTTTAAAACTAAATATATATATATATATATATATATATATATATATATATATATGTTGAGGAATGGACGACAAAATGAGTGGCAGGGTGGTGAGATAAACACCGAGAATCGATGAAGTTTTATTAACTGACGTTTCGCTCTTAACAGAGCTTCTTCAGAGTGTACAAACATGATCGGGAAATCAACAGTTATATATCTTACATCAATCCGCGTTCCTTCCTTAACCCACCCCCTCCCTCCCTCTCGTACCCTTCAGCTCCTATAAGACCATTCAGCTGGACAGCTTAATAAATCCATCACGACGGTTACAGCAGGGCTGGGATGCTATAAAAGCTGCCTCTACTATTTTTCTTTTTTTCTTGTCTAACCCTTGTTTTAATATTTCCACTCCGTCCCAGTTAGGTAGATGTCCGTAAACAGGGATTGTTAACGTGTTTCCATGCTTTAGCAAATCTTAATCGATGTAGCATCCCTAGGCGCTTCAAGATAGCTTTGGAAAATTTAGGAAGTGACGAAGACTTAGTTATCACGAGTGCAGATAAAGGAGGAGGAGTTGTCATCTTAAACAGGACAGACTACAACATCAAAATGATGGATTTACTCAACGATACATCCACGTATGAGAAGAAAAAAAAAAACCTTAGGAAAAGCAGAACGAGAAGGGATACAGTTTAAGAAAGAAGCCAGGAGGATATTAATGCGAACCAACAGAGGCAAGAAACTTGTGGGATTGTTAGAAGAAGCACCAAGACCGCCCAGGATGAGGGGATTACCAAAGACACACAAGCCGGGTATACCGATGAGACCCATTACGTCAGGTATCGGCAGCGCTCCCCACAGGGTAGCCAAGTGTTTAGCCAAACCGTTATCTCGATGTTTGGGGACACTTAGCAGTGGCCATTTGAAGGACTCAAGTGACCTAATCACGAGACTCAGTAATGTGGATTTCTCACAGAAAGTCATGATAAGTTACGATGTAACTGCTTTGTTCACAAATGTTTGCGCAGAGGGGGCACTAACAGCAGCCAAGGAAGCCATCGGCAATATAGATGACCAGGATTTACCAGTGGGAAAAAAAATATTTCTTAGAATTAGTCTCTCTGTGTATCAGATTCGGACCGTTCATGTTCCAGGATGAGGAATTTTGTCAGATACGTGGTCTGGCAATGGGGAGTCCACTCAGTGCAGTCCTAGCATCATTATACATGGAGGTTTTGGAGAGAGATCATTTTATGAAAATTATGGGAAGAGGGACCCATTGGTTTCGATATGTAGACGACGTCCTAGTCATTGCCCCGGAGAAAACCAATTTCAACACCAAACTTAATAGGCTGAACATGGTAGACAGGGATATTCGGTTCACAGTGGAACACGAGGTGGATCAAAAGTTACCTTTCTTGGATGTATTAATTTGGAGGAAGGATAACGGCACGGTGGGTTTCTCGGTTCACAGAAAAGCTACAAACAAAAATGACCTCATCCACTACTTTTCGGCACATAGTGAAAGGATAAAGAGAGGAGTAATAATTGGATTTTTTCTCAGAGCGTTCCGGGTATGCAGTGAAGAACATATTGACAGAGAAGTCAAATATATTTTTAAAGTGTTCTCAGGACTTAGATATCCAGAAGGGTTACTCCATAGTTTGAAGAAAATAGCGCTTAAAATAATGGAAAAGAGAAAGGATGAGATAAAGGAGACTAAGGAAGGTGGCTTCATTGTAGTTCCCAACTCCAAGTACACAGAAGAGTTAGAACATTTGCTCCGCAGAGCAGGGCTGAAGATCGCCAGTACATCCAGTACGAAGATAGGTGAAGTAGTGAGAGGTAAGGGTAGAAAAGAACATAATAACAACAGCATGGTTTACAGAATCCCATGTGGTGGCTGTGACTTAAACTACTTTGGGGAGACAGGAAGAGGCATACACAAGCGGACATATGAGAGCGACCTGAGGGCCCACCGAACATCAAACGCCCTGGTGGTTCATGCGGAGAAATACGGACATTTACCTAACAATGGGTTACAAAGGCGGAGCATACCGACAGGAGACCTTTTGATCCATATCTAGGTCGGATGCGAAAAAAAAAATCATATTAATAATAAAATAGTAAATAAAAACTATAATAATGTAAATAACAAATAAAATACATAAATAGATGCATAGGTATAGTTAAATAATAAACAAACAGGTAAATAGTAAATAATAATAGATTGACATATAAATGATAAATGAAAATGACAGACAAATGATAACAAAACAAAAACAAATAATATAAATTATAATCATTACAGCATCTTACTTAGGTATTTATCTAAATGATTCTTAAAGCATCGAACTGAACTACATTGCACTACCTGTGCAGGAAGTTTATTCCATTCATTAACTACACGGTTGCCAAGTTGTTTCTACCTACTTCCAAATTGAATCTATTTCCGGACAGTTTGAGACCATTGTTTCTTGTCTGATTCTCATTCAATGTGAAAATTTTGTCACTTTTGATGTTGTCAATTCCCTTTAAAATCTTAAAGACCTGTATCAAGTCACCTTTGAGTCTACGCTTTTTTAGGGAAAACAGATTCATGTGATTTAGTCGATTTTCGTATGATTTATTACTTATATTTGGAATCAGTTTTGTGGCTCGCCGTGGGACGGAGTGGAAATATTAAAACAAGGGTTAGACAAGAAAAAAAGAAAAATAGTGGAGGCAGCTTTTATAGCATCCCAGCCATGCTGTAACCATCGTGATATTTTTATTAAGCTGTCCAAAACGTCCGGCTGGATGGTCTTACAGGAGCTGATAGGTACGAGAGGGAGGGAGGGGGTGGGTTAAGGAGGGAACGCGGAATGATAAGATATATAACTGTTGATTTCCCGATCATATTTGTACACTCTGAAGAAGCTCTGTTAAGAGCGAAACGTCAGTTAATAAAACTTCAAAGATTCTCGATGTTTATCTCACCACCCTGCCACTCATATATATATATATATATATATATATATATATATATATATATATATATAATCAAATAGATCTCCCCATATAAATGGGCGGCCAAGTCGAAGAATACCCTTTACAATTAAAACCCATTTAACATCAGAACCCTCTCCCCATTTCAACACCTTGTGAATGTCCATCCCTGTCTCCCGCCACACAGTTGTTATGTATCATCCACGTAACAACTGGTTCACGTTCCACATCCTTCCACTTTATCCACCAATTCCAAATATTTGCTTAGTGGTCTTGCGTTATAATCTCCCTTATCACCCCGTCCGTATACATGTTGAACAACCATGACGACATCACACATCTCTGACGCAGCCCCACAAATGCCCCAAACCATTTACTCTCTCAACTGACCCATACGCATATCCTCATACTCACCAAATGAGTTTCTGACCACCTTCAACAGGCTTCCTCCGATCTAATACATTTTTTAACACATTCCACAAAGCATCTCTGTCGATCCTGTCGTATGCCTTCTACAAATCCACGAAAAAAATTATCTTTTGCTAAACAATTTTCACATATCTGCCTTACTACAAACGTTTGATCAGTAGAGGGATGGACTTTATGCTAAAGAACTTGAAGAGTTTTGAGACTCAACCTTCTGGGGTGAAAGGGACACAGTTAAGAATTTTATTTAAACTCACCTTAGACGATGTTCTTTATCTCGAATACATCTTTGATTGGTCTAGGATAAAAAATAAATAAAGAAATAGACAAATACATAAATGAATAAAATATATTAAGTTTAGAGAAAGCTTTACTCTATACAGTACACTCTCTTCTCCTAAATACACACTTGTCTTCTTATCTCTTCCATTCCCTTTCTTGAGGGCAATAAGAAGAGCAACTTAGTACCAAGCAGTATTTGGTTTTCTTTTATTCCTCTCTGCAAAATCTGGTAAATAATAGCAGCTTTCCCACTATTATCAATACAAATAAAGACGATCATAACAACATTAACCATGACAGCAATAACAAAAACAAGACCAAGAACAACAATACCAATAATTAACCACAATAATGAAAACAATATGATGACAAAAGATAATAGCAGCTTTCGCACTAATATTAATACAAATAAAGACGATCATAACAACAACATGAACCATGACAGCAATAACAAAAACAAGACCAAGAACAACAATAACAATAATTAATCATAATAATGACAACAATATGATGACAAAAGATAACGACACAAATTATTTGCAGTGTAATTATTCGTCATTAACACATAAAAATAAAGGAACGACGACAACATGTTGTGGTAATATTTGCGAGGTGAACAATTGCCAATCGAGGGAGAATTTCTGTGAAGCAGTTCTTCCACGTGTCCGAAAATGTCAGATATTGACGCGCTGTTGCCTTCTCCCCGTCTTGACACGGATTAAGGCGAGACAGGTTGAAGAAAATTGCAGCAAATTGTATGAAATGGTGTCCAGGATCCTGGATAGAAGTTAAAGGTTAAACTGTGCTACAAATCAAATTAAATTTAGCCATTATGAAAGAGGCATTTTAGCTATTCGTGATACACACACTACAATATATATATATATATATATATATATATATATATACATATATATGTATATATATATATGTATATATATGTATATATATACATGTATATATACATATATATATATATATATGTATATATACATGTATATATATATACATATATATATGTATATATATACATATATATGTATATATATAACAGACACACACAAACGCACACACACACACACACACACACGTACATATATATATATATATATATATATATATATATATATATATATATATATATATATATATATATATATATTGTTGAGACATTCTGACAAGTTGAAGTGGGTGGGAAGAGGAAAGATTGGAGTCTTATTCCGAGCTTTATCATTGACTAGTTTCGCTACAAGCTTGTAGCGAAACTAGTCAAGAATAAGACTAGAATTAAGACTAGTCTTTCCTCTTCCCATCAATTTCATATATATATATATACATATATATATATTTATATATATATATATATATATATATATATATATATATATATATATATATACATATATATATATTATACGGTTTATTGGGTATAGCAGCATTACTGCTGAAAATATACATCCTACAAGATTATAACATTATAAAATTATGACATTGAAAAGATGTTATTCCAAACATTAAAAAACAAAACAAAACAGTAAGATAAGGAATAGCTGTGTTGTACAACATTGTTATTTCTTGTTGTTGATTAAATCCACAAATGTCGATATAGGACTCTTCTTATACCGGTCGGTGCGTGCTCTGATCGGCTTGATGGTATTGTGGTGTCGCACCTGTAGCCGTGGTTGTGGTACCGGTGGAGGTAGCAGGTTCCGTTGCCGAGGATGCTTAACTAGAGTGACCGCAAACGACCTCAGACTCTGAAGGCAACGGTCAGCAAGGGTTGGAAGTCCGAGTGTGGTGACAGCGTGCCGATAATTAAATAGGCGTATTCGTTACCAAGGATTATGCGACAGGCTCTTTTCTGCACTTTCTCCAGCTGTCGCTGTTGCGTGACTGTGAGTGAGGAGGCCCAGGAAGGTGACGCGTACATCAACTTTGGCAAAATGAAGGAAGTGTAGATGGTTTTGAGATCTTCAGCCTGTGCCCCTAATGAACTCAGGCGACGCAGCATATACAGCTTGTAGGAGGCTCCCCTAACGGGAGGCTGCCCTGACGGTGTTGGCGGTGTTCTCCTTCCAAGTCAACTTATTGTCGAATAGCTAACCCCAGCAGCTTAGTTGACTAGACCACTTGTAGGGGTTGGCCGTCAATTGTCAGCAGGGGAGGGGGGAGAAAGTCACTAGAGGTGTGGAAGTGCATTACCACAGTTTTCTTGTGGTTGATGGTGACTCTGTTGTGCACTGTCCATGTGTGTAGCTTATCCAGCGTGTCCTGCAGTGAGTTGTAGTCCAGGTCAGTGTTGGACACAGGGATCCCCACCGTGCAGTCATCAACATGTGTGTGTGTGTGTGTGTGTGTAAGTATACTCTTGATAGCGTAGTTGGTTAGTTACTACGGCACTTGTCATGTGATCGCTGAGTTCGAGTCCTCGGCAGTACCACATTTCAATTTCTGTATGTGGCCCCATTTGGTCTCCCGATGTTGATGGCTTAGAATCAAAGTGCATTGTGGTTGTTAAAATGTATATATATATATACATATATATATATATATATACATATATATATATATATGCATATATATATATATATATATATACATATATATAATTGCTCAGATCGTTGCACAGCTGCTTAAATGCTCAGTTGGTACAAGCTGTCTGGAGGACCCGGCCCAGTGTCGCGTTTACATAAGCATGACAAATAAAGCAAGGAGATGGAGGAGGAAAAGGAGGAGGAAGAGGAGGAGGAAGAGGAAGAGGAGGAGGAAGAGGAGGAGACAACTCTTCGCTTGGAACCGTTCACCACTCCGGAACAAAGAAAGAGGACGAAAATATCTTCATTTTTGTCGCCGACCTCACCCCCGTCCGGTCACAGAGCCATCAGCACCGCCCACCCCGGAAGCCCACACACATTCATTCTCTCCCTCTCGCCTGTTCGCCACCACCACCACCACCACCACCACCACCACCACACATGTTGATGGTGGCTCTCTCTCTCTCTCCTTTCGTTCGCCACCGTTCCTTGAGGCACCGTCCCCTTCTCTCGATGGGCGCCAACCACTACCATCAACAACACCACCACCAACATCAACACCACACTAATGCTGTAGCCACGAAACGCATCCTCGTTCTCAGTACTCCCACCATTTCCAACATGAGTGTGCCGCCTACCCCGACCGGTGCCAACACAGCCCTCACTATCACCATCACTATCATTACCTCCACCAACTCGGAAACATCTGCCTTCTCATGCCCCTCCACCTCTCCTCGTTCACTCTTCCAAACCTCCTCCTCCTCCTCTCCCTCCTCCTCCTCTCCCTCCTCCTCCTCTCCCTCCAACTTACCCTTGCCTTCCCCACCACCCACAGTCCCCTCCAATTGATTTCCTCCCCTCACAGAACCACCTCCACCCTTCCCTTTTTCCTCTTGCTTCCCTCCCTCCCCTCTTCCACTCTCACCTTACCCCCTAACCCCCCTTTTCCTCCCTGTACCCCGGCAGCCATCTTCCACCTCGCCTCCCCTTCCCCTCACCTCCCCTTCCACTCCCCTCAACACAGATTAAGCTCTGGATTCTTTTCCTCTCCTCTAGTTTTCCCCTTCCCCCCCTTTCCCCTCACTTCCTATTTTTCGTAACCTCGCCCCTTTCCCCTCTTCTCCCCCCCCCGCCTCGTATACCACATTCCCCCTGTCCCCAATCCCCATTCCTCTTGTCTCTCTTCCATTTCTCATTTCCTAAGTATCATCACCCCTTCCTCTTACACCACCTCCCTTGCCTTTTCCCCTTTCCTCTCCCCTCTTCTTCTTCCCCTCCCTTTTCCCCCCTACGTTGTGACGTCCTCCCTACCATTAATCTACATCAACCTCACAATTCATTCGCGCCTTCCCTTGTACCTCCCTTCCACCGTACTTTCCCCCCGACTCTCCCCCTCCCCCTCTTCCCCTTCTCTTCCTCCCCTTCTCCTCCTCCCCCCTCCACCTCTATTATGACGTTCCTGACTACGTTCGCTCCCCCACACCAATTTACCTCTTCCCCACCCGACCCACCCACCCACCTCCCCCACACCCGACTCTCCACCTCCCCTCCTCCTCCTCCTCCTCCTCCTCTCCCCTCTATGTTCCAGCCCTTCCCCTCTCTTTCCAGCAAAGACTCTCCCTCCTAGTGCCGTTTTCCATCGTTTAAGTCCCCTCTTCTTTTCCTTCACTTCTCCCCTCTCTCGTTCCCCCCTCCTCCATGCTTTCTTCCCCTCTCTTTCTGTCCACCTCTTCTTTGTCTTTCTTCGTCTTTCTCTTCCTCTCACCGGATTCTTTTCTTTCGTTTTTTGTTCCATCTCTTCTTCCTTCTTTTCTCCTTTCTTGTGCTTCTTAACATGCCTTTCTATTCACTCGCTCTCTCTCTCTCTTCCCCGTTCTCTCTCCTTGTTGACCTCCTCCTCCCCTCACTTTCCCCTCTCCTTGGCTTTCTTCTCATTCGAGGTCTTTTTGAATTACAGATGGAGACCTCCCCCCTCCCCCCACCTCCTTACTCTCGGGCTCCTTCGCATTCGACGCTTATATTCTTCTCTCGATTCCTCTTCTTCTCTTTCTGCTCTTCTTCTACTTCTTGTTCATCTTCCTCTTCTTTTACGAGTTCTGTTTACGTCGCTTACTTTTGTTGCTCTTTTTCTTCTTCTTCTTCTTCTTCTACTTCTTCTTCCTGTTCTACCACTTCTATTTCCACTCCTATTCCTCCTCTACTCCTCTCACGCTCCTCTCCTAATTTATCGTCCTGTTCCTCAGTCTACTCTCGCTTTCAGTCTAAGCTCTCTTTTCTAATTTGGCTCTCTAAACTTCCTCCTCTTCCTTCCTCTCTTTCTCTTCCTCCTCTTCATCCATCCTACGTTTCCTTTACGCTCCCCTCCCCTTTTAACTGCTTGTCTTCTCTCATCATTTCCTCCTCTTCCACGTTTCGTTCCTTCCTTACCCTCTTCCTTTCATATTCTTCTCCCCCCTGTTCCCGTCCCTCTCTCCGTTTTCTTTTGGTATATACATTCAGCTTACAGTCGCCTCTGCAACTCTTACCCCCCCCACTCTCCCCTACTCCCCCCCACGTCCCGGGGCCCTCCATATCCCCTCCTCTTCCCTCCCTGACGCCTTCCGGTTTCCCCTCCACATGCTAGACTCGTCCTCACCGCGGCCTACACCTCCACGGCCCCTCCCCACTCCATGTCGTCCTCCATGTAGCGACCTCCCACTCGACAACGTCCTCGAGGCCGACCGACACTGACCCTGCCACTTGTCTTCCTTTCCCAAGGAGGAAGAACACTCTCTCTCTCTCTCCCCACCTCTCTCTCCCTCCCTCTCTCTCTTACCTCATTTGAAGTCTCCTGGTTAATCGTTTTCTTTTCCTTTTCTTGTTTCTCTCGACACAAACCTCTTCCGTACTAAGCGGTACTTATTATCTCATTCCAGGCGCCGGCAGGCGATTTTATTCATATGTATAACACCTTAGTGAAGAATTATAGCAACATTACTATGATATCCCGTAAACTCGTACCCATATCACATCCAGCCTTCTCTTCTAACCCACAAAGCCTAACATCCCAAACCAGAAACACATTTTTTTTAATCTAATGAGCATTTCCATCGCAATCCTTGGACTATGGCTTCCAATCCCGAACGCAGATTTTCATTATGATATTCAGAAACAGTTTTCGTGGCCCCCTACAGCGAGTTCCCATTTCGCCAATTCACGTTTTGCCAAATTACATTTCACCAAACTCCTTCGGGTTTGGTTAGATTAGGTTACGTTAGGTTGCGTAAGGTTAGGTGAGGTTAAGTGAGATAGTTGGGTTTGGTCCTGTTAGCAAGAGCTCGGGAGTTTGGTGAAATGAGGATTTGGCAAAATACAATTTGGCGAAAGAGGAAGGCGTCTCCTTTCACAGTTCATCAGCAGTGAGGCGGACAGACTAACCGAAGTTTGGTCTTTGGGCGTAACCATTTGAGCAAAGCCGTCGCACACCCAATGTTTGCAGAGGCTTCGTAATTTGCGTATAATTATTCATCACAATTCTCATAATAAGTGCAATCTTACTGGTTAAACACGCACACACGCGCACACACACACACACACACACACACACACAGACACACCACACACACACACACACTGTCATAGTTTTATAATGTTATAATCTTGTAGGATAAATATTATGATTATTATTACACACACACACACACACACATGATAGAGAAGACTTATTAAATTGAGATAGAAGAAAAACAAGGGGACATTAAAAGAAACTCAAAAAGGAGTTATAGATGAGATCTGAAAAAAAAAAGTTTTCCACAGTGGTGGATGTCTGGAACAAATTGGACGAAACAATAGTGTGTGCAAACACCATACTTGAATTTAAGAACAAACTAGATGTTGCGAGATACAAAGACGGGTCACCACTTGCATAGCTCCCCTTCCCGTATAATACAACTAGGTAAATACACACACACACACACACATACAGCCAAACATGTCAGTATGATTGTGTAAAAGACTTATGGACTGCCGCATAACATTAAGATGGTTTTTCACTTTATGGGTGAAAAGATAAAAAAAAAAAAGAAAAAGAAAAAAAAAAAAAAAAAATCACAGAAACTTATACATCCTAGGGCGGAATATGCGTCACTGGTATGGTCCCCACACAGAGTGAAGGATATAAGCAAGACAAAAAAAAAAAAAAAAAAAAAAAAAAAATTTCTCAGTCTGGCAAGTAAGCCACATGAAAGGAGACTAAAAGCATTGGATCTGCCAACATTGATAAACCGAAGAGAGAGAGGTGATATGATTACAGTATTCATTTCATTAAAGGGGATAGACTACATTGAAAGAAGATATCTCTTAACTACAGATGGAAGGACTATATGAGGCCATGAGAGGAAATCGAGAAAGGCTAAATGTCTAAGTGATTTGAAAAACTACATCTTACCACACAAATACATAAATACTTAGAAGGCAATGTAGCCCAAACTAGAACAATACATGAATTCATATCTAAATATAATCAGAAAAATATGGATATAGTACAAGTTGGAATCTTACATAATCTGAAGCTAGTTATGTTAATTGGAGAGTAGTACATACCCGAAAGTTTTGTTTTCTTATCAGAAATCCTCGTATTTGTATATTTTAAACATTCTCCCATTAACAATTACTTGGTCACGTACACTGCTTAATAAATGATCAAGATTCTCCAGGCATAATAATATCTATCTATCTATCTACCCACATTATAGTTCCCCTAACATCAAAGAAAATCGAATCGTTTACGATTATCACACATAACAGATTCTTTTTCATTATACACCAAATCTAGAAGGTTTACAAAAGTCATTAAACAATCAGCTACAACGACTGAAGCCTTGTTAAGTTATCGGTTTTTGAGTGTAATGAAGCAGGATAAAACGACAGTAAGCACAACTGTGCACGTGCAGACTGTACTAAACACTTAAACTCGGTCTTCCTCTGGGGGTAATAACGACCAACATTTGCATATTAAATCTTCCTCTTACTAAGCACGCCATGGCTCGTACGCGGCGACTTGCTGCCCCCTTACTGATAAAGTAATCACGGATTTACGAGTGACATAAACTCGTTTGTGTTTGTGTGATGAGAATCTTCATAATGTTTGTATACACAAAACTACCCACGGCACTCTAGACCATGGGTTCTGGGCGTATGGGACTCGATCCTTAGATACTGGTATCTATTCTATTTAACGTATCAATCTATACTTGGATAGAATGTTAGAATATTAACTAGCACTTTCTTACACCTTTCTCATCAGACGCCAGGTAGTTGATTTCAACTGTCAGTCGTCGGCCTCGTCATCAGACGCCTCCACTCATCTTGATCGTCGTAAATTTCTTGTTCGTTTATTTCTTCCAATGTTAAATTTCTTCCTTCCAAGTTTTTTTCACACAGTCCATCCACCTTTTCCTGTGTCTTCCAACCGGCCTCCTTCCTCTAGGCTGCCATTCCAAATACTTTCTTGGATATCTACTTTCCTCCATTTTCTCTAGCACTGTCATTCCATATTTCAAAACCAGACTTAAGTACAACCCTAAGCCTTCATAAACTTTATCACAAATTAGCACTTATTTGCGTTTGATCTCAATAAGGTTATGAAAACATTTAAGTGTGACTGTAAAATAAGGAAATAAAAAACCAAACAATCACAAAAATCTGGCAACCCTCCCGGGAAGCCATACTGCCAACTAATAAGAATGCTGAAGATTATTTCGACAGTCAAGTGAAGCTGGTATGGGACCCTATTAGACAATCCATTGGGGCTCTGGAGTTATCAAAAGGCTACTGCTCTAAACCCAAGGAACAGTAATCATAAAAAAGTATATCTCTGAAGAAAAATACTAAAAATATATGTCCGGTAACGCAGCTGATTTGAGCATGGGCGAGAGGCTAATCTAATGTGCGTTAAAGCTTTACTTTAATCTCAATTCTTGTCTGAGGTAATATATCATTATGTAACACACGCGAGTACTTCAAGTCAGGCCACCACCGTCACTTGACAGGAAATGAAAATAACAATTATGATTATATTACTATTATTCACTGTGCAATAATTATGGAAGGAAGAGTACAAGCTACATCTGTGGTATACCAATACACGGAAGAACTCGCATAAAAGCACACAGCAGAGAGAGAGAGAGAGAGAGAGAGAGAGAGAGAGAGAGAGAGAGAGAGAGAGAGAGAGAGAGAGAGAGAGAAAAGAGAGACAGAGAGAGAGAGAGGATATATATATATATATATATATATATATATATAGAGAGAGAGAGAGAGAGAGAGGGGAGAGAGAGAGAGAGAGAGAGAGAGAGAGAGAGAGAGAGAGAGAGAGAGAGAGAGAGAGAGAGAGAGAGAGAGAGAGAGGAGAGAAAGAAAGAAAGAGAGAGAGAGAGAGAGAGAGAGAGAGAGAGAGAGAGAGAGAGAGAGAGAGAGAGAGAGAGAGAGAGAGAGAGAGAGAGAAGAAAAGAAAGTGGGGGAGAGAAAGACACAGAGGACAGAAAACAAAAAGAAAATTAAGACAACGTATAAGTAACAAATGAGGGAAAATGGCAAATACATTATGATTAAGTCGTCAAATATCAGAAACAAATAACGATGTACATTACATTACATCGCCTCAGAATAAAGAATTTTAATTTTGGCTTAAGCGTCTCAATCATTATTTACTAAACACATTTCAAGTGTCTGAGAATTCCAAACACCAACTGCTTTCGGGAGGGAGTGTGAAAAATCCTCTGGAAATGAGATGTACAGTCACGAACTAAAGTTTTGATCCATTCAGAGTTTGTTATGATATTAAATTAAAAAATTCTTTCTCTGATTTTTTTTTACCATCTATTCAAGCAAATTACCTAACTGTAAGCTAAATACTATAGCGGAAAATGCACCATATACTCGATAAAAAAAATCATATTGACGTTGTAAGAACTGCAGCGTAGATCAAAACTTTTGCTTGCGACTGTACATCTCACTGGCCGCAGTGACAGTGAATGCTGTGCCACTGAATAATTGGTTGTGAACCCTCCTGCCTCAAAAAAAAGAAGAAAAAAAAATGCAGCTAATATGCAAAGAATGAAAAGTATTAGTTCGAATTCATACAGGCAACGAACATTCAACGAATATTGACAGCGTGACGACATACATGATAGCACCACACGGTCCCACTTCAAAGAAAGTTAGCTGTTGGAAAAACCTTGTCTCCATGGGGTAAGAAAGATAATGGGGTGCAGCAGTCATGAACAGGAAATATAAACCATCCGAAAGAGCGATTTGAGCGAACAAAAACGATGAAAGCCTTTCAATTTATTCCGAGTTTCTAAGCGGCCAAACACCAACGAACGAATGTTTCAATCGTCAAGGATAATGCAGAGAACACTTTTAACATTGAACCATTATAGATAACTGTACGATAAAAAAAAAGGGAACGAAAGCGATTGATATTCGTACAAAAATTTTAGTCTTCATTGGATTCAGCTTCATATCCTATTTCCGGCACTTTTTTTGAATATTACAAACAAATATCTCTTCAAAGAATCTCATACAAATTGACATGATTTGGGAAGAGGGGTAATGGACAAAAGGGTATAGAATTACCTGTATAACAATCCACCTGTATAGCAAAACAGTTTATCATGTCACTTCAGATAGTTTCCTTGTGAATGCAATAAACAGCAAAGGCCTAAAAACATTTCCCTGAGAGACACCATGAACTTAAAGCAGCCTATCATAATTACTGCTTACACACAGTAAGTACAACCCCTAAAGTCTTAAGGCTTAAGATATGAATTATGAAGCGACCGACACTAATACTACGAAGTTCTAGTTAAAGTTCACCATAATCAACATGGTCAAATATAACATGGAAGTGCAATTATATCAATCGGGCCTAGTGCCCCTGATCCAATGCAGTCTGAGGGTTATGACACAGGGTCAGAAGCGCATGAGCATTCCTTGACTCAATCAGCCAACCCGCTGTCCCGGTGCTCTCTTCCAAGAGACCCTAGACCCCGAGGCGTCCGGCCACGGTGCATTGGTTACTCAGAGAATAGAGTTTCTGGAATCGTTTGGTGTGAGAGCAGGTTGTAAGGTAATGTGTTCTGTGTCTTCTGTATGGTGATTAATGCACCTTGGCAAACAAACTGAATCTTTTCATAAGGCTAGAACAGCGAGTAGAAATATACTGAGAGACTTTACAATATCAGAATTAGAAAAACAGGTCTGTAGATATACACTGAACCTTTAGGAATTATCATTAATATAGATCTCTCTTCACCTGTGTTCTCTCGCCGAATTTTAGTTTTCATGATTATCCAATCCAAAATAAATAAATAAGTCACATCAACTGCAATATGAATACTGAAATGGAAAATCTAATCTAGAGTTTTGTTGCAAACAAGATTAATAATTCCCAACGTGAAACGCACCAAAGAAGAAGTAATCATAAGTTGTGTTATTAAGTTTGTGTTATTAATGGACCAACAACGGCGCCGGTAATAACAGGGCCTCACGGGAATCCGTTGGAGTGGTGTTAGCTTTGCACAAAAAAAAAGTAATTCTGCATCGATGATTCGTGTGTTTTCTAACACATCGGGATCGAAGCCCTCAGATAACAACATCACCTTACGTTTGCAAGAATAGAACAAAATCTATGAAGGGTTAGCTAAGCCACAAGAGATAATGAAAATAGTTTGACATGAACATTCTTAAAATTAAAAAGGAAAATCTCAAGTCTTCGGTGATGTACAACAACGACGCCCCTCCACACAGCGAGACGCACTTAATATATTCTGTTCCGGTTAAACAAAATGATATAACGCCTGTCAGCTGGTTATTTTTATTTTCTTGTTTTATTCTGGGTATTAGTGTGTTTGTTCTTTTAACTAATTAACTTTATGCTTTTTTATCTTTTCTGCATTTGACCCCGCTATAGAGCGAAAATTCTCCTATCGGATTTTTACTTTCCCATTGTTGTAACCACTGTAAGACAGAACACTGAAAGAGGCCTCGATCGATAGATCAAGTCCTTTTCAGGTCAGCGTCCGTCTCCTCATTGACCTATAATCACCTCCTGTCTTTCTCCAGACAAAAATCGGACTTTGTAAAGATCAGCAACCTCAGAAAACCCATGTAAAGATAAGCTATCCTACATATTAGTATGTAAAGAATGACAACCCCAGAAAAGTGCTTGTAAATATAAATCGCCCTAACGATAACGATCATTTCATTAAGTTTAGGTTAGGTTTAGCTTGTTAAGATCACCCACTCCAAATATTAGCTTGCAAAGATAAACAACCCATAAAGTAGGTCACTCCCTCCTTGAAGGGACTAAAGTTTGTGCAACTTCACCCGAGACCTTTGCTCCAATAACTTCGAGTCTCCTTCTCGATACCACAACACACTTGACTGACTACTGAGGTAAACCCTCAGATAAGACGATTTTACTCGATTTTACTTCCTGAAACTCCAACTGGTCTGGGCGCCCCGGCCAAGGAACAGGATCCACTATCCCCCACACCATCACCAACCACCATCATCGTTTCTTCCACAAAGGGTTTGCGAGAGAACTATAAAATCTGCACAGCGCGCCATGGCATATCCAGAGGAATAAATTTTCCTTCATCGTCTTCCGCCTCCTTAGTCTCTTCTTCCTCCCTGGATTCTGTCCCTTTCTAACCCGCAGACTTCTCCCTCTTAGCCTCAAACATCCTGCTGACTCTGCAAAATGCAAACTGTGTCAAATACTATTCCCTAGAGTACACATTTGAATGTATAATTGATCATTAGATTTCAAGGCTTCTCGCATGTTGAGCTCTCCGTTTGGCTCGTATATAGGTCTTCTAGTTTACTGTATTCATTGTTTGCTATGGCTTTCTAGAATCTGCCAATAAAGAGGTTTTCTAGCTCACTGTTTTCACCGTTTGCTTGGGCATTCTAGTAGTAAGGCAAGAGTCCTCTCGAAGGACACCATATGTACTAGATCCATAGATGTATTTAACAATTTTTATTATTTCACCTACGTTTCACTATATTAGACTTAATACAATACTTTGCCGAGGATTTATAGTAAATAACTTCCTAAATATGACGAAGGAACAAGGATCTTTGGAAAAATAATGGACGGCGTACCACATGCAGGTCCTTCGGGAGAAACAGTTCAGAGGAAACCCAACAGACTCCGACAGACTTCGACAAACTCCGACAGACTTCGACAAATCCGTCAGTTATCAGCCCATCTTACATGTTCCGAGAGAGAGAGAGAGAGAGAGAGAGAGAGAGAGAGAGAGAGAGAGAGAGAGAGAGAGAGAGAGAGAGAGAGAGAGAGAGGGGGGGGAGGGGGAGGGAAGGACGCTGTATGGTCCCCGTTCCAGTCATTTACATGAGGAGCTCCTGGGGAATATGTGCACGAGATCATTCCGGGAACTTTGAGCCTCGAGGCCAAGGAGTCTGAGTAATGTAGACAATTTCATTCTTATTGCCAAGTTTTATATCCGTTCTGAAGGCAGCAATCATACCGCCCCTTTATTCTATTTTATCTATTTCTACCTTCTTTTTATTGACTGATTGATTGATTGATTGATTTATTGTT
This sequence comes from Oratosquilla oratoria, assembly GCF_046742065.1. Lineage (NCBI taxonomy): Eukaryota > Metazoa > Arthropoda > Malacostraca > Stomatopoda > Squillidae > Oratosquilla > Oratosquilla oratoria. The sequence continues at coordinate 21,175,317 of NC_134800.1, forward strand.
TTTATTTGTTTATTAATTTTTTTAGTATGTTTAATCCCAACTTAACTTGTCTTTCTTTGTTCAATCTGTGGACAATTCTAGTTGCAGTCCTTTGCATTAATATATATATACATATATATATATATATACATATACATATACATATATTTATATATATAAATATATATATATATATATATATATATATATATCTTATTAGATAACGCAGTAAATTGGGCATTTGTTATCTTCTTATTGAGACTTTCTATTCTTCTAATAACTTTTCTCTTTTTATTGGAAGAATAGAAAGTCCAATAAGAAGATAACTAATACCCAATTTGCTGTGTTATTTAATAAGAAATGCATTGAAGAGAATCTGCTCCCTAAATTCACTTATATATATATATATATATATATAATATATACATATATATATATATGCATATATATATATATATATCATTTATTTATTTATTTATTTTTTTAATTATTATTTTTTATGGGGACGCGCTACTGCTGCATATTCCTGTCTGGGGTGGATCAAGACTATTTTTTCCATCATTTCTTCATCGATGTGTTGAAATACCTTTTAGGTATTCGCCAACAACTTGCGTGCCTCTCCCGTGATCATATGAACATGTTCATCGGTTGGCAGGTTTTCAAGAACCAAGATTCCCTGGTTACTTTCCTCTTTTGCTTTTACCATTTTCATTTCATTTACTATTACACTATCATTATCTTATTTAATGACTATTTTTTATTTAATTATTATTCTTTTCATCAATTTTGTATTTTTTGGCATTAGATTTAATTTTCTATCCCTGTCCTAGATAATGAATCTGGCCTAGATATTCCTGTAGAAATCTTCTTAATATTAAATTATCCTCGTGATGTTTTTTCCGAGCTCTGTCTCGCGTCTGACAATATCATTTAGCTGAAGAGAGCTCCTCGTGAACTCGAAGGACGACTTTGTCGATAAATCAGAATTTTTCCTATAATGGCTTTCCTACCATATTTGATTAACTCGTTGCATTTGTCAAAATAATAGTAATAATAATAACATTATTGAAAATAATAATGATAATGATAATAATAATGATGATGATAATGATAATAATGACAATATTATTAATAATAATTATAGTAACAATATTGAAAATAATGATAATACTAACAATGATGAAAATAATAATTATAATAATAATGATAATAACAATGATAACAATTATCATAACACTTATGATAATAGTCGTAATAATAATAACAAATACAACAACAACAACAACAGTAATAATAATAATAATGCTAACAATAATAACAATACCATAATCAAAATGATGACAAAAATAATCATAATAATAATGATAACAACTACAAAAACAGTAATAAATAAAAATATAAAAATATTCAGACTCATAAACCTCAAACTCTTACATCAAGTCAGCAATATGTTGCCCGTTACGACATAAAACTAAGAACATTTTCATTTCTTTCTTCTTTGTTCCCATCCGCCTATTCAAAGTCGAGGCGACGTTTTCTTTACGTTTTCTTTACGCCGGGGTTATGATTCAAATTCACTTTTTATAACTTTTATTAAATCCCAAGTAAGAATGTTAAAACTGTATATGTCGAATGGAAATTCATAATTATGTTTATTATAGAAACAGAAAAGTAATTACACCGAAATAGAAATTGAATACGAGATTTGACGGGTCATATTGATGGGTATGTCGATAAACATTTCGGTCCATAATGAAATCGGAAACAAAAAACAAAACAAAATAAATAAGTAAATAAATAAAATAAAAATAATAGATAATTATATAAACAAATGAATAAATAGAGTGAAAATAAAGTAAACAAACATCCAAACAGGCAAATAAAAAAGTCAGTCACTATTTCATTAGCAAACACTCAAATCTATAATTCATACAAGAAGGAAGGATATATATATATATATATATATATATATATATATATATATATATATATATATATATATATATATACACATACATACATTTTTTATCAACCACAACGAATGCACTTTAATTCTAAGCCATCAACATCGTTTCAATTTCTGCATGTGCCTCCACGGTTCGTCCGATGTTTATGGCTTAGAATTGAAGTGCATTGTGGTTCATAAAAATGTATCTCTAGTCACTGGGACCCATTCATATATATATATATATATATATATATATATATATATATATATATATATATATATATATATATATATATATATATATATATATATATAATAAAAACTAAGGACGCCACTGTCCAGAAAGCGTTAACTGATATTTTCAAAACCTCCACTTACGTTGACGACAGTCAGCTGAATTAAAATCGTGTGACGCCTTCACCAACTGAAATTAACGAAAATTTACTAACTGACATCGAAGGACAGCCTCATCGTTGTTAAGTCTTTCCTAGATGTCGTCAGGTGATTTCATTTACCTGGGGTCCTTACTAAACTAACCTGATTTATTTTCTATGTATTTTTTATGCCATGAAATTTCATTATACTGAAGAAGAAGAACTCGCCATCTAAAGGATTCACGATCCTAGCAGTGGTCGATATGCTTTCAGCCCAAAAACCCAACAGCGTTGTATCAACAATCAATAATTCGACGCGGTTTGTGTGAAAGAGCAAATTCACCACCACGTTGATTTTCTTCCACTTTCAATCAGAATTGAATTATTACCTTCCGCAATCGATCCTCACCGCCTTTCACGGTGAGCCAGTATTTATCTTACACCACCTGCAGACTCGACGGGATGGCAAGCACTCTACTCCGCGGCTCCATTCGACCAATCACAGACGTGTCTCATCCACCACAACCAATCAGAAATAACTTTGAACTGACTGGCAGGGGGTCGCAAGTAATCAACTTCGACACTAAATCTCGAAGAAGAAAGCGAACTGCAGTTAGTTCTCCACCTCCTGCATCAAGTTTCTACTTGATGTCTGGGCTTCAAAAGGTCCATGGCAAGCTTGGAGTCGTGTGCAAGTGATGCAAGTGTCTGAGTATCAGGAGATACGTCATTCAAGTACCAAATTATACGTCACTGAAGTTTCAGTATCAGGACACACGTCACTCAAATATCAGGACACACATCACGCCCAGTATTAGGACACACATCATTGAAGTATCAGTATCAGGACACACGTCACTCAAATATCAGGACACACATCACGCCCAGTATTAGGACACACATCACTGAAGTATCAGGACACCTCATTACAGTATCAGGACACACGTCACTCCCAATATCAGGACACACGTCATACCAGTATCAGGACACACATCACTACCAGTATCAGGACACATACCACTCCCAATATCAGGACACACGTCACACCAGTATCAGGACACACATCACTCCCAGTATCAGGACACATGTCACTCCCAATATCAGGACACACGTCACTCTAGTATCAGGACACAGATCACTCCAGTATCAGGACAAACGTCATTCTAGTTTCAGGACAAGCCAAGTTTCAGTATCAAGACACATGTCATTCCAGTTTCAGGACACACCGGGTTAATATCAGAAAACAAGTCAATCAGGCATCAGGACACACATCATTTAAGTATCAAAACACGTTACTAAAGTGTCATTCTAATATCAGGACACATTCCAGTATCAAGACATATCAGTCAACTAT
>NC_134800.1:21181471-21186471 GCF_046742065.1 Oratosquilla oratoria
TGATGCATAAGGGGGAGTGGGTGGGGGATGGGGGGTGAGGAAGTATGTATGAGAAATTTGACGCAGCCCGAGGGGATTTCTCCCCGTCTTCTCATTTTCTGCATGAGGGGGCAGAGAAGGGGGGTCGCCGAATTAATGAAGCGGCCTTGCTGTGGATGTGCTGTGTCTTGCGACACTGCTTCTGACCCAGGGCAGTGGACAAGATGCAGGGATGACCCGTCATCCAGGAGGTGACAAGATAAGAGAGAGGGAGGAGGGTGGAGGGGGGTGGAATATATAGGAACTGGAATGGGTGGGAGTGGTTTCTATGCCTTTTTCTTTTTGGCTACCCCCCGTGTAAGGGAGGAAAAACCCTTTGGTATATGTATGTATTATCATTATTATTATCATTATTATTACTATTAATATTATTATTACTATTATCATTATCATTACTGGATAGGAGGTAAAGGGAACACGGGCTGAGGGAAATACTTTTATTTCTGACCAGTTTCGCCTGAGTGGCTTCTTCAGAGGAACATAGTTTGAAGTCAAGTTGGTCAATATATATGGCAAAAGAAGGAACGTGGCAAAGTGTCACCAGATTAAAAGAACACCGAGCGGATAATTGGTCCACCCGCTGTGATAGCCCGTCACACCGACAGATGAGGTCGAGTGGGGGACCAACCTGATACTTTGCCACGTTCCTTCTTTTGCCATATATATTGACAAACTTGACTTCAAACTATGTTCCTCTGAAGAAGCCACTCAGGCGAAACTAGTCATGAATAAAAGTATTTCCCTCAGCCCGTGTTCCCTTTACCTCCTATCCACATTCATCACAATGTATACACATTATTATTACTATTATTACTATTATTATTATTATCATTATTACTATTATTATTAGGTGTTGGGAGATAGGGTTGATGAAATATATTGGGATGATTTGGACACATGGAAAGAATGAGGAAATATCAGTAAAAGAAGTATGCAAGGCAGAGTGGATGGAGTGAACATGAGGGGGCGACCAAGGATGAGATGGATGGATGGTGTAAAAGGGGCGTTGAGAAAGAGTGGGATGTCTGTTGAGGAAGGAAGTGAGAAGACAGAAGATAGGGGTGAGTAGAGAATGGTTGTGTATGGATGATTCTGTGATGCATGAAAGGGAGTGGGTGGGGGAGGGGGGAGTTAGGGAATGGTTATGTGTGAATGATATTTTAACGCAGCCCGAAGGGATTTCTCCCCGTCTTCTTCTTTTTTTCTCTGCAAGAGAAGACGGAAAATGAGGGGGTGTCGCCGATTAAATGGAGCGGCCTTGCTGTGGATGTGCCGTGTCTTGCTGCATTGCTTCTGACACAGAGTAATAGGCGAGATGCAGAGATGACCCGTTATCCAGGAGGAACCAAGAAAAGAGGGGGGGGAGGTGGTGAATTGGAGTGGAATATGTGGAGATGAAATGGGTGGGAGTAGATTTATGCCTTTTGACTTTGGCTACTTTTCTTGTGAGGGGGAAAAAGCCCTTGGTATATGTATATGTATGTATTGTTATCATTGATATTATTATTATTATTATTAGTTATTATCATTATTATTGTTATTATTATTATTATTATTATCATTATCATCATTATTATTATTATTACTATTTTTTTTCTGACGACCACTATGTTTAATCTCGATGGCACCTCTCACCGGCGATTCTGTTCTGCCTTACGTAAAGCGATTTTTTTTTCTTTTTTTTTTTAATCCGAGTCTCTGCGTCGAAGGAGTTAAGTGGACAAGGATCGGCTCAAGAAGGATTACAAAGGCGGAACATGCCGACAGGAGACCTTTTGGTCCATAACTAGGTCGGATGTGAAAAAATTATAATAATGATAAATAAAATAAAGGAAAAATATAATAATATGAATAATAATCAATAAAACAAATAAAAAAAAATGCATAGGTATAGTTAAATAATACACAAATAGGTAAATAGTAAATAATGATAAATTGACAGATAAGTAATAATAAATGAAAATCAAGCAAATAATAAGGTCAATAAACAGTTTCACCCAACCAACGAACCTCTGCCGCATCTTCTGCTTTTCTAGTGAATTAAGTAGTGAACTGATTGATTTTACCATTTGTTTCCATCGCAAATATATGGTTCGACGAGAACCAGAATAAAATATCTAACGTCTTCCAACTGACGACAACAATGAATTTCAAAATTCTGATCTGCTTAACGTCGCACGGTTTTATTCAGGTCGAGAGGAACGTCGAGTTGTCCAATCTCGCTCTTCGACGAAGACCCACGTCGGACGAGGAGGCAGGCAGTTCGGTCAAATTCTCACTTCGCCTAACTGCGTTCTGCCAAATTCCGATTTCGTCAAACCGCCTCCTGACAAATTCACATTTCGACAAACTGCCTCATGCCAATTTCTCATTTTCGCCTAACTGCGTTCTGCCAAATTCCCATTTCGCCAAACGCCGTTCAGCCAAATGCGCTCTGCCAAAGTCCCATTTCACCAAACTGCGCTCTGCCAAAATCCCATTTCGTCAGTGTTCTTCCTAATTCTCATTTTTCCAACCTGCGTTCTTCCAAATCCACATTTCGCCAAAATGCGTTCTGCCCAATTGCCATTTCGCCAAAATGCGTTCTGCCCAATTGCCATTTCGCCAAAATGCGTTCTGCCCAATTGCCATTTCGCCAAAATATATTGTGACAAATTCCCATTTCGCCAAACTTCGCCCTACCAATTTCCCGTCTCGCCAAACTGCGTACTGCCAAATTCCCTAACCTGAGCTAGCCTAAGTTAAGCTAACCTTACCTACCTGAGGCGGTTTATCGAAAAACCTTAGTTTGGCGGGATGCAATATGGCAAAACGTAATTTGGTGAAATGCAACTTGGCGTGACGATAATTGTCTTAATTACCAATGTTACCCTGCCAGTCTAATATTCATAATTATTTCCATAAACATAATAATTTCCGGTTCATCAACGACCGCCCCCAACCACCACCCCACCCTACCCTACATATCCCACTTGACTATCTCATCCCATCTGCCGGCAGGCGATTTTATTCATCGATGGAAAACCTCAAATAACGAAGAGATGGGTCAGAAACTGCCCTCTGCTACTGGTACATACTATGCAGGAACTGATGCGCTGCAGTTGCTGGACAGTGGCAGTGGACATCCACGTCCCGTATGGGGTCAGCTTTAGGCGCGCAGAGGGGAGGGGGTAGGGGGGGACGGTTTCCTCCCACCCCCCCACTTCCCCTCTTCCCAACACCACCCTGTTTCGGTAGATGCGGTTGTCCTCTAACTTTTACCCGTCATATTCAACCCTTCCTTCACCAAATGCAATTCACATATCCTATTCTACCTGGTGCCAATTGTTTTTATTTACTTGAGGAAACCAGCATCGGTTATCGTTACTATAGGAGGTTTATATATATAGAGATATATATATATATATAGATATATATATATATATATATATATATGTATATATATATATATATATATATATATATATATATATATTTATTTATATATATATATATATATATATATATATATATATATATATATATATGTGTATATATATCTATATATAAATTCGTTTAAGGAGACCCATCCACAGCCAGAAGATGACCTCGGCGACACCATCAAGGACTCCCCTCAGGGAAGACTCTAAGACTCTGTAGGCCCCTTTAGGGTTCAGGGACCCTTTATTGAGAGCTGAGGAGGAGGGGATCTTGGCGTCGAAGTTCTCTTCACCTGTTCTTGCTCGTCCGTATTCTGAAGATTCGTCGCCTCCTGTTCATCTTGTTCACTCTAGTCGAGTAAATGTCTTCTCTTGTTCAACTAACTAATTCAAGAGGACCTTCCCTGGCGCCAGTTAACAATTTAAGCCCCTTTCCGTCTTCTGCAGGCTATTTTATTCATCTCTGTGAGAACTCTTCTTTATGAAAAAGGTTGGATGATTCTCGATCATCTCTTATCGTATCACGTGTCATTTATTACTGTATTTTGACTGTGGCCTCTTCAACTGACGCGTGATGTAATTTCACGTTACATAAATGAGGCAAATGTCGATAAGGATATGAGGAGAAACATTATGTGAAGACGAACACTTCATTATTGGTACGACGTTTCGTTCGAAAGATCTTTGTCGTGAAAATGCTGAAACTAACGAGTGAAGTGTCGTTTCAATAGTTGAGACTTCGTCCTCTCTCTCTCTCTCTTTTGAGGTTGATCTCTGGAATGACAGAGTTGAAACCACCTCGATCAATCCCTTTTCCTCTTCTACTCAATTTAATTTCATAGATATTCCCCTGGCTTTCGCAAAACGATTTTATTCAGCTGAGGGCAGGTCAGAGACCGAAAATGTTAACGGATTTAAGCTGCGCCACCAAAAATCGTTGAGAACGTTAGGCTGGGGAGGCTGGATATACAGTTCCAGGTGGCCCAAAGGATGGAAGCACTAATGAATAATTAATTATAGGAGACGAAGTAGAGTGCTATTCGAGAGAATCTGTGGAACACTGTTCCTATGGTTTGTTTTCATGATGTGGGGAATTCCACGAGAGTAAATGTAATAGGAATTCACTTGTTAGTATGGTACGAAATATTCTCGTAAGGATTCACAATAATTAGATAGACACATACATACATACATACATACAGGAATGTGTACATCCGTAATGGCGAGAACACACACGCATATGCACGCACACACACAAATACATACATAGACACACACACACACAGTGTTGAAATGTATTAAAGAAGTATATATCATTGACAAGAAGTCATCCTAGTGTAGGACAGCCAACACAAGAGGGCATGGGAAGAAGCTGAAAAATACAGAGTATCTGAAGTTTATTAAGAAATACAAACTACCGTATGGGTGTATGGAAGGATTGATACTGTCAGTCATAATAACTAACTTTAAAGCAAAGTTTGATTAATGGAAGCATGGAGACAGGGTAAGTATAAATAAGCAAACACACGCACGCACTCTCTC
>NC_134800.1:21188971-21198971 GCF_046742065.1 Oratosquilla oratoria
TACATACAATACGAGGGTACAGGAGTCTGCCTTCCTCATGAGATTATTCATCTTTGAAGTCACAGAGAACTCCACGTTTAGTGACATGATCACCTATACAGACTGACAAATTAATTTTATTCCTAAATGTGTCTAATATTATAGCTAAATGTAAGAACTATCAAGAAATATCTATTATGTTGCTAGTTCCGTTATCTATTATCCTAGTTTCTAAGTCATTGACACACTAGTTGCGTAATCGGAAGAGATGTGCAAGATTCGCATTCTACGAGTCCCGAGTTCGAGTCTCGCTCTATTCTCCGATTCCTAGCAATGACTACATGCCCTGACAGTCCACAAAGCATATAAGGCAAAGGTGACGACTTCGGCCGTAGTTAGCGTCTCCTGGCATATTGGGCTTCGCACTCACCTCGTAACTACTTTGGATTACTTAGCCCCCCTTAGACAACTACCGGTGACTGACAGCCTGGGCGTCCGAGAGCACAGGACAAAGGTGACGGCACATTAGTCATTTCTCACTAACATGCTACTTGCTTTTGTTACTTCGATTGCGATCTTTTGTTTTTCAAATTTCCAAATGTCAATTGACTCTTGAGTATTAAGTCTTGAGTGAGAAGCTAAATGAAGAACTAAGAGAAGACATATACGAATGTGAGCCACATTATCAAGATCTTCTTACGAAAGTCTAGAATATTGTGACCAAAGTCTTTTCTACTTAAACGAAGAAGCAAGTAGCATGTTAGCGTGTGCCGCCACATCCCTTCGTGAGATGAATAAAACAGCCCTGGGGCGAACAGAATAACATAAGAAGTGTCGCTCAGTGCGGATGGAAGTAATCGAGAGAGGCCATAAATAGTATCGAAATTGCTCGTTCCTTTGCCAAGTCTTTCTTTAAACTCAACATTTGTAGCACAGTGTATTCGGTTTCTTTGTTAGATATACTTTTTTCTTTTCTTACAGATATTAAGTGGCAGTAATTTCACGGTTCAATCCCTTGCAGCAGTGTTTATATTCTGTTGGTTATTTCATATTTAGGATGACCCCTGCATTTGGAAATACATACATACATAGAAAAATATATATATACGGAAACTGATACGTAGTCAAGCCAAGGACTCGTATCAGTTTCCATATATGCTTCCGTCGAGCTCCTTGTCCGCCTCGATCGTGATGGCATGGAATTAAAGTGAAAAATTAATGTGGTTGAAAAAGATTAATATCTGTGTACTGGGGACTGTTCAGTGTGTGTGTGTGTGTGTGTGTACACACACACACACACACACACACACACACACCAAGGGCCTCTTCCTCCTTATAAGAGAAGTGGCAAGCCATCTCCGCCTCCACCCATTCCATTCCCACCCACCTCCCACTGCTTCCCTCTCATCTTAAGTCCTTGTGGATGAAGGGTCATCCATGTCTCCTACCCACTGTCCGGGTCAGAAACAACGCAGCAAGACACAGTACATCCACAGCAAGACCGCTTCATCTACACAGCGACCCTCCTTCCTCGTCCCCTCATGCGGAAAATAGAGAAGACGGGGAGAAATCCCTTCGGGTTACGTCAACACATCATTCATACAAAACCGTGACAACCGTTCTCCACTAATACCTATCCCCTGCCTCCTCCCTTTCTTGCTCAACTTACATTACTCTCTTTCTCAAAGGCCCCTTTACCCCATCCATCAACCTCATTCTTGTTAGTCCCCTTCAGTTCGCACCATCCAACTCTGCTTTCTACACTCTTTTTGCTCATCTTTCGTCTTTCATTCTTTCCATGTGCCCTAACCATCCCAGTTTATTTTTTCATCAGCCCTACTTACCAGCTCCATCTCCACCCCTGTTTTCCTTCTCACCTCCTAATTTCTCACTCTATCCAACCTTGTAACCCCCCGCTGTACTTCTCAGACACTTCATCTCAAACAGATTTAAGTTTCTCTTTTCTGCCTCTTAGATTTCAAGGCTCCGTCCCGTTCTGTATGGGGCTGGCTGTATATATGTATATATGTATACATGTATACATACATATGTATATAGACGCTCACACACACACACACACACACACACACACACACACACACACACACACACACACACACACACACACACACACACACACACACATATGTATATATATATATATATATGTATATATATTTCGGTGCATGGGTAGGTGGGTATTGGATATGTATTTTGTATAGTGTATGTACTTGACTATACATGTGAGAATATGTACACATGTTCACGGATATAAGGCTTCTGAATGTACACAAATTTATGTACCTTGAAGAAGAAACCACCAACACTGACATAAATGAAAACAGACGGGAAAGTGAACGAGACACACAAACGAACCGGATAATTCTAAGCGCATATAAATATGCCTTAGCGTGTTTGTGTTTATTTAACATTTTAAATCACCCAAGGCGGAGGGGTGGGTGGGGTGGGGTGGGGTGAGGTTGTATCTCTGCTGTCTGAAAACTGATGTCTGCCCGGAGCAGTCACACTGGAGTACTGTACAGTTGAGGTGATGAGCTCATCGAGATTTTCTGTTTTGTTTTTAAATCTGGCAACAAAGAAAACGGCAGACTTGTCGTAAATCAAAGGACTCAATGATTTGTTTACCAGCCAGATTTCCAATGATCAAAATATTCTAAAACTTTAGGTCCATTTGAACACAAGCAGTCAGTGTCTAGGAACTTCCTCCATCTTCACCCAACTCCACATTTGACCCAAGCCGGAGTGACGAAGAAATAGGCGGTGTTCTCGTCGTTAATTAGTGGACGGGAGAAAAAGCTGAGTAATGAGAGCCTCAAGCAGAAAATTTAATCTCTCAAGAAGAACGATGCGGCCACATACTTAAACTGCAAATAAATTCCCTCGCCGGGTTGTTTATGGAGCTCCAGCCAAACTTCTACTTATCTCTGTTCCTCGGAGAGAACGCGAGACCATCGTGCCTTCAGAGTGGGGGAGGATCACTAAGCTCGACAGACACTATGTGAGGGCGGAACCTTTGCTTAATATACACCGTTTCGTTTGTTTAAGCTTTTACCAAGTACACAGGCGCAGAGTACAACCTCTAAGCTACTTCATACATCTTGGAATAGATGAGGAAAGGACCCTAGGACAGAGCATCCCACGGGGTACCATAAAGCCTAGTTTACACGGAGCAAGTTGAGAGGCAAGTCAAGTGTGCAAGTCACTTGCTACAACCTCTAAGCTATTTCAAACATCTTGGAATAGATTAGGAAAGGAACCTAGGACAGAGCATCCCACGGGGTACTATAAAGCCTAGTTTACAAGGAGCAAGTTGAGAAGAAAGTCAAGTGCGCAAGTCACTTGCTACAAGTTACTTGCCGTGTGTAAACATCTACTTGATAAAGCAAATTGATGTTTACACACGGGGCAAGCAGATGTTTACACACGACAAGTAACTTGAACACTTGACTTGCCCCGTGTAAACGAGGCTAAGTTTAACTACAGGAATGAATCGCTTCGTTCCCCTGTTACGTCCTGTCAGTTGCGCAACAGAGAATTGTTGGTGTTATTCTTAAAAAAAATATTTCCTAATATATCTCCCTTCCAAGGATTTATATAAGATTTATAGAAAAAAAAAAAAAAATAAGAATATCACCGTAAGAATCTTACGGTGGTATTCTTAAAAAATTATTTCCTAATATAAATCTTTCCCTTCCAAGGATTTACATAAGATTTATATAAAGAATACCACCGTGTGTGTCGTGGGAAATAGTGAGTGAAAGATTGACTCGGAAATAAAGACTGCCTTCGAGTCATCGAGTCGGAAGCTTCATCATGGGAGAGGTAGACATAGTGGGCTACCCACAACTGATGCAGGACCATGGTACTCTTCCGGACAACGGAAACTGACCCAGGATGTACCAGAACAGCGAAAATATAACTTCCGTTATCAAAGTGCAATGCTGTATACAGTAATTCCCTAATGGTTAAGATTGTCGAAAATATGCCTTTCTTTATCGAATACTTGATATAGTTCTATATACAGTGTTTAAAACGATTTGTCAATAAATCTGCATTATTAAAAGAACGACGACAAAAAAAAATCTGAAACGGTCGCTGTGATTGTCATTTAGGCCCTGTTCACACTAGCACTTTCAACCGCGGCGGTTCTATTACAAAGTCAGTGGAGGCGTTCACACGCAACCGCGTAGTTTGTCCTTGACTATGTGGTACCGCCGCGGTTTCCGTTCGGTTCAAGCCGCCAGTGTGAACAGGGTCTTAGTCGTCAATGCTTTCATCATCTCTTGCATTTATTTAGTCTGTCGCCGGGGAGTTTAATTCAGTGGAAAGAAATGTCCTTTGAAACCGATGGACGAAACACGAAAATCACACAGAACAGAAGTCCCTATGTGATTCACAGTAATGTCGTAGCACATTAGTAGAATAAACTTTAATCCCACCGTCGGAAAAGAAGACACATCGAAAGTTCTGTATATTTCGATCACTAACTGTGATCCTCTTCAGCAGAGGATCAAAGTTAGTGATCGAAATATACAGAACTTTCGATGTTAGTGTCTTCTTTTCCGACGGTGGGATTAAAGTTTATTTCCCTATGTGATGTTGGAAAGTCACAATCTTGTGGTGGTGGGCACCAAAATGATAAATATGTTTGCTGGCAGAACGTAAGGCATTTCCAACTGAATATGTCATTAATAAGAAATAAAGAAAAAAAAAACTAATTCCATTTATTTTGGTTTGGTGAATGTTTCCTTCAACGCTAATCTTGATGGATAGCTGGCTGCAATGGACAGAAATCACCGAAAAACAGTTTTTCATAACCTTTTCATGATAGCACGTGTTTTTCCCCAAAGCTGTTATTTCGACAGTTAATATATATAATTTTTTTAAATCTCTGACTATTTTCTACCAAATTAGACGATATTGCATAAATATTTTGTTCTAATTATTACCAGATGGATTTCTTTAATTCTAATTTTATTTGTTCATTTATTGTTTTATATATTTCAATTTGTTGATCTATCTTCAGCGTATGAACGAACTATTTTAAATTAATTCTCTTTTTTTCTCAACTAAACAGAATCATCTGGTACTACTGTAGAAGCTACAAAAACCTACGTGACACATCACCACGCTGAAGGAGCTACAGGGAAGAATTAGTCATGACTGGGGAGGGAATTAAGCGCATTTTTACTCATGACGGAGAGAAATGGCGAAGGACACGTACTGAAATACTTCACCGGAGCGGAGGTGGAGCTCCAAGAAAAAGAACCTGAGCTCTTAGAAGAAGTCCAAGAATAAACACGCGCTCGCGGATTGGGCACATGCACAGATACACACCTCGCATGCATGCACGTGTGTACACGGGCACCCACGCGTCACGAACGGACGGACATAAATGTATGTTCGCAGACACTTGCGACCAGAGACATATGTTCTCTCTCTCTCTCTCTCTCTCACTCTTTCTCTCTCTCTCGCACACACACGTATACGTACCCACCATCCCACAACCACGCACCCACCCACCCCCACACACGACGAGGACAACGTTAGTACAAATACATACATATGCGCTCTATGCACAAATACACACGGACACAGTACCATGGGGTAAGAAAAGAGAAATGCGTTGAAACACATACAAATACATGGTGAAAACAGTTTTAATCTAGACCCTCAGACCCAGTTTGAAATGTGCCACGCTACACGCATGAAGGCCACTTTACAAATGAGAATAATAATAATAAATCAGCAACGAAGAGGAAATATCAATTGGCTTCCGAATCGGCAAAAGGGCACCTATGACGAATTAATGGTGACGTTGCTAATGCTTGAGGAAAGAAGGAAGAGGGGTGATATGGTTGCAACGTTAATATGCATCAAAGAGATAATATTCATAGACAAGGGAGACTAGTCTTGGATCACTGTGTTAGGCAAAAGAATATAAATGTCAAATGAAGAAATAACAATTCGATTCGTTAAACATATTGAAAAAAAGACAAATTAGAAACTGCACAGCTACGAACCACAAAGGGGAACCCAAATGTCAGAAAGAAATCACATGTAAACTTAAAATTTAAGAGCCTGTTTATTCATACACACACACACACACACACACACACACACATATATATATATATATATATATATATATATATATATATATATATATACATATATATGGTGGTCCAAAAGTAGATGGACAGTATATAACATAAGTTTTCATCATTTACATCACCTACTTTTGGACCACCCTGTGTGTATGTGTGTGTATATATATATATAAATATATATATATATATATATATATATATATATATACATATATATATATAAATACATATGTATATATATATATATACTGTATATATACATACATACACACACGCATACACACACACACACACACACACACACACACATATATATATATATATATATATATATATATATATATATATATATATACATACATACATATACCAAAGGCTTTTTCCCCTTACAAGGGAGGTAGAGAAAAAACAAAAACAGAACCAAGGCAGAGAATCACTCCCACCCATGTCATCCCCTACATACTCCACTCCCCTCTACCCTTTTCCCTCGCTCATATCTTGGCACTTCCTGGATGACAGGTCATCCATGCATCTTGACCACTGCCGTGGGTCAGAAGCAGTGTCGCAAGACACAGCACATTCACAGCAAGGCCGCTTCATTAAATCGGCGACCCCCCACCTCTCCGTCCCCTCATGCAGAAAAGGAGAAATCCCTTCGGGCTGCGTCAATTTATTTCTCATACATACTCCCTCACCCCCCCATCCCCCACCCACACCCCTCATGCATTACAGCATCATCCACACTAACCATTCTCCATTCACCCCTATTTTCTGTCCTCCCCCGTCCTTCCTCAACAGACATTCCCCTCTTTACCAATGCCCCTTTTACCCCATACATCCATCTCATCCGAGGTCTACCCCTCATGTTCACTCCTTCCACCTCTACCTTCCAAACCTCTTTTACTAGTCTTTCTTTACTCATTCTTCCTATATAAAAAAGGCAGAGAAACCACTCCCACACATTCCATCCCCTACATACTCTACTCCCCTCTACCTTCCCTCTTATCTTGGCACCTCCTGGATGACAGGTCATCCCTGCATCTTGTCCACTGCCCTGGGTCAGAAGCAGTGTCGCAAGACACAGCACATTCACAGCAAGGCCGCTTTATTTCATCGGCGACCCCCCCCCCTCCATCCCCTCATGGAGAAAAGGAGAAGACGGGGAGAAATCCCTTCGGACTGCGTCAATTTATTTCTCATACTCCCTCACCCCCCACCCACTCCCCCTCATGCATCACAGCATCATCCATACACCATTTTCCACTCACCCCTATCTTCTGTCTTCTCCCGTCCTTCCTCCACAGACATTCCCCTCTTTCCCAATGCCCTTTTTACTTCATTCATCCATCTTATCCTTGGTCGACCCCTCATGTTCACTTCTACCTCTCCCTTCCACACCTCTTTTACTAATCATTTTTCACTCATTATATATATATATATATATATATATATATATATATATATATATATATATATATATATATATGAATATATCTAAGGCAGGGGTTCCCAAAGTGGTCGATATCATCCCCCAGGGGTCGATGAGACCATCCAAGGGGTCGAAAGAGGGTCAGTAGATTGCTAGGGGGTCAAAGGGGGTCAGTAGATTGCTAGGGGGTCGAAAGGCAGTCTTTAAAATTAAATGGTTAGCATGAAATGAGTGAGAATAATCAACCAACCAATATGTAAACTTAAAGAAAAACCATGTCAATTCACTCTGAGTCGAAAATCCTCCCCATTCTGTGCATATAGGGAGAATCTCACTTTCACACAACCACATTGTGATTGAACATCGAGATGACGAGCTTAAATATTACTTATAGTAATAAAATAAAGAATATATAACACCACTCCTAAAGCTATTGGTAAATTATAGATATTTATTCTAAAACATTTTACGTATATGTGAAAGTATCGGTATTATTATTGGAACGCCGTTGCCTTGATGAAAGTTGCCATTTGGCCCTTTAGTAACGGATTAAAAAAAAAAATAATAATAATAATAATAATAAACGAATAGAATAAGTAAAATCCACAAACACGAAAACTGTGACTATGTTACTTTAGAATTACCATAAGTGATTTATGAGACCAAATAAGAACTACAGTAAATAATTAAAACAATAATATCAACAACAAAAACGATAACAATCATAATGATGATAATAACACTACTGACAACTGAAATTATAATAATAATAATAATAATAATAATGATAATAATGATAATAACAACTGTAATAATAGTAATAATGATGATAATAATAATAACAATAATGATGATAATAATAATAGTACTAGCATTAATAACAATAACAACACCAATAATAATAATAAACTGACATGATTTGTGAATTAATAGTTTGGGGGTCTATAGAAAATCTTAAACTTTACTAGGGGGTCGATGAGCTGAAAAGTTTGGAAACCCCTGATCTAAGGATTCACTTGTGCCTTGTGGAATTTGTACATATCTAAAGATATATACTGGGGAGACTTGGTACATGATACAAATCAATATCTTTTAAGGAATTGAAAACTTTGTAATTCAAATTATCTTCACAGTGAAAACTATCTACAGCAGAGGAGAAATAATGATATCAAGCTGTCAATGCGTAGATTTGAGCTATAAATAGAAACAGTTTCGCTAACCGCTTAATAGATAAATGGAATAAACTTTGCGCAAAGACAATGGAATGCAGTATCGCTTGAAATTTCGAGATTCAGTTGGATAAAAACAGAAACAATTTACTGCTATGTCTTTCAACTGATTATCTTACTAATTTTATTTGCTTGTTTGGATGTTTAATTATTTCTTTCTTGTTCCGAGGTACAGTGTCTTTACGAGATGGCGCTGAGACGATGGACAGAAAAAAAGAGAGAGAGAGAGAGAGAGAGAGAGAGAGAGAGAGAGAGAGAGAGAGAGAGAGAACGCGGTCGGCTTCTTGGGGGTTGCGGGCCTCCTGCAGTAAAAAACAAGCGCAACGGATTTTTCTTAACATAATTAATTTATTTGCTTTATCTTTTCTATCTATTTTATCCAATTTCTCTATTTTATCTTAATTTTCATATCCAACCTCATCATTGTAACTCTTTGTAATGTATCGTAAAATCCCAAGCACGACTGCATAACGCACAAATATGTAGGTATCCATGTACATGCAGAGCCGCGAGCATGTACATGAACATACATGATGATTTCCACAAGGACACTCCTCCATCATTGGCGATCTTAACTTCACGTCTGACTACTGGAAGTACATATTGGAAAGAGTTTGAGGTCCTAACAATCAGTAGCTTCCGCAGCAGATCACTTCTGCTCTCTCTCCCTAACCCTCTCTCTCTCTCTCTCTCTCTCCCTAACAATCTCTCTCTCTCTCTCTCCCTAACCCTCTCTCTCTCTCCCTCTCCCTAACCCTCTCTCTCTCTTCTAACAGCTGGGTTATGTTCCTTACACCATCTTAACACCTTTCCACGTCATTCTCTAAACTTCAAACTGGTCGAAGAATAGGGGCATAACGTCTAACTTTTGAACTTTTACTAATTTCTGATTGACGCTTAAAAAAAGTTACCCACTTTTTCAAAGAACTGCCAGTCTTCTCCAACGTTACAAGGTTCTGACAGTAGATACATTCTTGATCTATCCTTTATTGGCAATTTTAAGTAAATATTTGAAATATCTATTTATACCTAAACCGGCTGAGATTTAATTAGATGTTCTTTACGGCCTTCTAAATGTTACCAATCTTCAGATATTGATACCAGACAGCAGGAACACACTCTTGTACAAAATACATAATAAATAAATAAATAAATAAAAAATAAAATAAAATCCTGACATGGTCGCCATTCTTTCACACGACATGCATCACGTACCTGATGCCCTGATTTCA
>NC_134800.1:21208971-21223971 GCF_046742065.1 Oratosquilla oratoria
CAGCACCAGTTACATTCGCCTGGAGCAACCCGCAAAATCTCATTCTTTTACTGAAGAGTGTCATAGTCAAGTGAACCGGATTATTTGTTTCTAATAAGACTTTTCTCATTGATTTCTCGACCACGTGTACAACCACCAACCCCGGAGCTTTGCGACAAGAGATGTGGAAGGATTGTGGCGAGGCAAGGCAGAATTAATTTCTGTTATTATCAATGCGGCCAGAAGAATGGGCCCATCCTCCTTTCACCCGTGGGAGATGCTGCCTGCTCTTCTCACATTCGTCAGGAGAGTACAGGTTACTCTTCGCATGAAGGAAAACCAGTTTCACACACACACACACACACACACACACACACATATACATACATACATACATATATATATATATAAATATATGTGTGTGTGTGTGTGTGTGTGTGTGTGTGTGTGAGTGTGTGCGTGTGTACATACATATATAATGTGTGTGTGCGTGTGTATGTATGACTTCATAATTCGTATTATTATTGTGGTGCTTCAGGCTTCGATTTCACCTCGTAACTATCTATGCCCTGGTTCGATCCCAAGAGCCACATGTGAATGAAACTCAGGCTATCCAAAGCCTTCAACGAAAGGGTGACTGTTGAGCGTCCGCTGGAATATATTTCTTAAGTTCAACTGTATTTTGGAATATTTTTTTTAAGAATTAATGACGCGAAGTACCTCTAGCCTTCGTCTTATATATAGAGGATCCATACGAATTAAAAAGTCGCGCGCACACACACACACACACACACACACACACACACACACACACACACACACACACACACACACACGACTCGTGGTGCAGTGGTTAGAGTTCCTAGCTGCCATTACGGCGGACCAGGTTGGAATCCCGCCCAGGGTTGAAATAATTTCAGTATCTCTGCGCTACGAGTCGTTACTCCAACTCTCGTGGGCGGGGAGGTGTGTGTGTTTGTGTGCGTGCAAGGTCACAGCATTACCCATAGATCGGTCATATATGAGCTCTGAGCTCTCTTCCGGGAGGGTAGTAGCTGTCGATCACGAGTCCAACATGTGATCCAAGACCATGGTAAATCACACACACACACACGCACACGCACACACATCAACCAAAATATGTTTCTGAGGTTCATCTATACATTTGTGTTTTCTTTTTCCTCTTGAAAATTAATGGCAAGAAGTAACTTTAGCCTTTGCCTTATATAAAGAGGATCCATAAGGGACGAGCGAACCATGGTGGTCTTCTTTTATTCCAGACTTATGGATCCATAAGTTTGTAGAAGATGAATGGACCAAGACACAAGTTCCCCCTGAGACTTGTTACCGAAAGGCGGTGGAGAAGTCGCGGCAAGAGTAGGGGGCCCAAATCCCAACTATGTTTACTACATGAAGTGCTTGAACACATTTCTGCCCATCACTTGAATCAAAATAAGATCAAATGAAATAAAATAAAAGTAAATAGATAACCATATTTATTTCCTGTCCCAATCAGCTGAATTATACTGTATGTTTATATATATATATATATATATATATATATATATATATATATATATATATATATATATATATATATATACGTAGCACACTATTTTAAGTCTGCATCTTTTAGTACCTATTACTTTGGGCCTAAAATCCTTTTTATGACGTAAGACCAAGTGTACAGACTACAAGATGATGAGCAGAGGTGCAGGCCACCTTCTAATATTGGCCGGCTGTGCAGACCCCCCACTGTGGGTAGGTCAGCTGTGCAGGCCAGAGGTAAGAGAGGGCAGCAAGACTTACTGAGAAAGCAAGTCTGGTGCGTGTGCTAATTGTGTGACAATAGCCGATGGTTCTCCTGGAAGAACTGAGATCCTTCGTTCTCGGAACGGTAAGAACCTGGAGAGCACTTCACGGGTTAATCGAGATAGCCTCAACCCCTTCAATACGGCGACGAACCATCCACTTAACAAAAATAACAATGTATTTCAAGCCTTTAGCTGAATATTAAAACTATGAACTGTAAAACATGCAATCGACTATGCAGGAAGTTCAGCCCATTCTTTGACTGCATCCCCTCACCTCCCCCTTTCTTCTTCACTCCCTAAATTCCATCTCCTTTTCTCTTCTTCTTCCCTATTCTCTCTTTGCCCTATCCCCTCTTCCTCTCTTTCCTCCTTCCTTCTCCCTCGTCTTTTCTCCTTCCTCCATTTTCCTCCATCCCTCTCCCTATTCCCTTCCTCCCTTTCTCTCCCTCTTGCTACTTCCCCCTCTTTTTTTTATTTCTCCCTCTTTTTCCCCTTCTTCCTCTCCATTTCTCCCCTCTTCCTTCTCTCTTTTTTTCCCCTCTATCCATCTCCCTTCCTCCGTTTTCTTTTCTTACCTTTTTTTTTTTTTTTTGGGGGGGGAGGGTCTCACTATCCATCGCTTCTCTCTCTACTTCCTCCCTCCCTCCCTCCCTCCCTCCCTCGTTCACTTTATACGACTCCTTGGCCAACTTCTCCAGACGGAGGAATATATTTGACTCGAAGCCTCCACGGTTGAGGACTCCGGGCGCCGCGCTGTCTTATTAAGCCCACAGCCGTTCTGACCCAGTTCGAGTTCCCGGCCGCCCGAGCACTTTGGAAGAGGAAGAAAAAGAAGAAGAAGAAGAAGAAGAAGAAGAAGAAGAAGAAGAAATCTTTGTCTGTAAGACCTAAGAAGAAGAAGAAGAGGATGAAGAAGAAGAAATCTTTGTAAGACTTGAGAGGAAGAAGAAATCTTTGTCTGTAAGACTTCAGAAGAAGAAGAAGAAGAAGTCTTTGTCTATAAGACCTAAGAAGAAGAAGAAGAAAAAGAAGAAGAAGAAGAAAAAAAAAAAAATCTTTGTACGACCCACGAAGGGTTTCGTAGTAGTTCCACCTCTATGGGCCTTCCATGGTCTCGGAGAAGAGAGTCATGCGCAAGAAGGACTAGAGACTGAAAGAAACTCTTGGTTTCCTTTTATTGGTTCTCGTAAAAGCGAAGACTCTGAGGTCGCTTTTCAACACGGTGACACCAGATATGTATTTATTCCAGCTAAGATCAGTCGATGTTATGAAGCTGAGGAACGAAAGTTCGGCACTGAAAGTAGACTATGAAGGAGCGAGACCCTAAGACCCCCTATAGCTCCTTCCATTTCAGATATAAAAAAGTGGTTTGCTTCGAAGCAGAGAAAGAAAAAAATAATCAAGTAGTTCACTTTGGTGATGGGGCTCAAGAAAAAGGAGGATATTCAAGGTCGGGCGGAGTCAGGCCAAACTGATGACGTCATTCGCAAGCGAGGTCAAAGAAAACGGCTGCAGGAGCAATTACTTAATCCACGGACCAGAGAGAGACAGAGACAGAGACAGAGACAGAGAGAGAGAGAGAGAGAGAGAGAGAGAAAGAGAGAGAGAGAAAGAGAGGGAGAAAGAGAGGGGGAGAGAAAGAGAGGGGGAGAAAGAAAGAGAGAGGGAAAGAGAAAGATAGAGAGAGAGGGGGGAAGGGAAAGAAAAAGAGGGAAAGAGAGGGAAAGAGAAAGATAGAGAGAGAGGGGGAAAGGGAAAGAAAAAGAGGGAAAGAGAGAGAAAGAGAAAGAGAAATAGATAGATAGAGAGAGAGAGAAAGAGAGGGGGGATGGGAAAGAAAAAGAGAGAGAGAGAGAGAGAAAGAGAGAGAATTAGACGATGGGATAACTCATGGCGAAATGCAAACATCAGAACGAATAAAAAGAAAATAGGTAATGTTGGAGAACTGCAGGTTTAACGAGTTTCTATGATTACAAACCAACTAAGCTGCGATTAAGAAAATTGTCGAATTTGTCTCAGCACTGCTGTTCTGCTGAAGCGCTCAGTACGTACAAGAAAGGAAAGCGCCTGGCCTGTTTTCGGATTACACACACGCAGATGTATGTATATATATATATATGTGTGTGTGTGTGTGTGTGTGTGTGTGTGTGTGTGTGTGTGTGTGTGTGTGTGTGTGTGTGTGTGTGTGTGTGTGTGTGTGTGTGTGTGTGTGTGTATGTGTGTGTGTGATTCACCATGGTCTTTGGATCACGTGTTGGACTCGTGATCGACAGCTATTTCCCTCCTGGAAGAGAGCTCAGAGCTCGTATATGACCGATCTATGGGTAATGCTGTGACCTTACACGCACACACAGCCCCAACTCCCTGCCCACGAGAGTTAGAGTAACAACCCGCAGCGCAGCGATACTGAAATTATTTCAGCCCTGGGCGAGATTCGAACTCGGACCTCCGTAATGGCAGCTGGGAACTCTATCAACTGCGCCACAAGTGTGTGTGTGTGAGTGAGTGTGTCTGTATGTGTGTGTGTGTGTGTGTGTGTGTGTGTGTGTGTGTGTGTGTGTGTGTGTGTGTGTGTGTATCAAATTAATAAAAAAATATCTGATTAAAAAAAAAATGCTGTTTGTCAGCGAGGGAGTATGAGAAATGACTCAAGCTGTCATGACGTAGATTTAAGTCGGAAGTAGGTAGAAACAATTGTGCCATCGGCGTGGTCAACGACCGAGATAAAGTTCCCGGAGAGATAATTGCAATGTAGTGCAGTTTTGAGGTTTTAATATTTAGTCTGATAAGTTCCTAAACAGTGTGCTCTAATGTCTGCTTTTTTGTTTGTTTGTTTCATCTGTATATTCATGCGTTTGTTTACTTCTTTACTCCTATTATCATTATTTTTTGTTATCATATAATTTCTACTGTTTATTATTATCATTATTATAATTATCACTATAATAAATTTTATCATTATTACTACTATTATCATTATAGCTCCATGAGGAGCTAAGATGAGAGGGTAACAAGGTAGTAGTTGGTAGTGAAATGGGTGTGTGCTGTGATTGGCTACCTTCCTTACGAGGGTGAAGAAGCCCTCAGTGTGTGTATCTAAGTCTAAATAAAAATACTCTTCTAAAAAACGCTGTGGAAGTCGGGGACAGGTGGCATTACGGTGACACTTTGTCCTAAAAATATTCTTGAAAAAGCGCTTGGGTAAGTCGGGGTCAGGTGGTATTCTTCTTCTTCTTCTTCTTCTTCTTCTTCGCGTTCCTCTTCTTCGCGTTCTTCTTCTTCTTCGCGTTCTTCTTCTTCGCGTTCTTCTTCGCGTTCTTCTTCGCGTTCTTCTTCGCATTCTACTTCGTGTTCTTCTTCGCGTTCTTCTTCGTGCTGGGGATCCCGTGTTGGGGTTCCGCCCCGAGGCCGAGGCCGAAGGGGAAAACGAGGGATTAGAGCGCGGAAAGCTGCGGCCGTAGGCCGCTGTTTACGCAGCCAAGCCTCCGGCTTGTATATATATATATATATATATATATATATATATATACATATATATATATATATACAGTTATTACAAAGGATCTCAAATTCGGAGCATGCCGATAGGAGACCTTTTAGTCCATATCTAGGTCGGATGCGGAAAAAATAATAATAATAGATTAATAGATAAAAACTATAATAATGTAAATAACAAATAAAGTACATAAATAAATGCATAGGTATAGTTAGATAATAAACAAACAGGTAAATAGTAAATAATAATGAATTGACATATAACTAATAATAAATGAAAATCAAAACAGACAAATGATAACAAAAAAATAATAATAATATGAAATAAATTATAATCATTACAGTATCTTGCTTAGGTGTTTATCTAAATGATTCTTAAAGCTTCGAACTGAACTACATTGCACTACCTGTGCCTTATGATTATTTTGTATCCAGTCTCGCCAAGGCCCAAAGTTCTCCCATCGACATGCTGTGCCAGCGTGACCCACTGTTACCACGATTCCTTACAAGTGGAAGAAGTACTTACTTCAGTAAAGCCAAGCCAGACATAGGAGGTTAGCCTCTTCCGTAAAAGGACAATATCTTATGTATTTGGATCACATGAAGAATCGCCAACCCAGACTTCGACAGTGTGACAATTCATGTGGGCCATCCTGGGTTTACAATTCTTCGGTTGTATAAGTTCATGACAATAAGCATAACCCTTATTCAACCTAACCTAACCTAGTCTTTATTCCACTGGTGACATTCGGCGTACTGGGGTGACAATTCTTCAGGTGGGATCTTATTGGGTGAGGATTCTTCATGTGGGCGTTCTGCGGTGACAATTCTTGATTTATTCATTTATTCATCACCTTTGTCGCCACTGGACAATTCTATCTATTTCCATGGCAAACCTGTCGATCAATCTTTTAATCCTTTCGAGGTGCCTGCAGGCAACTAAGATATTCATACAAAATCGTCGTTAGGATGATATATCCTCAAGAGAGCTGCATGTAAGGTAAATCCTAATTACAAGTTAACTGGTCGCACAACACGGCTTTCATGAACCCAAGCTATCTCACTATATAATAATTACAAGCATGTAATATTCATTAAGTTTTGTTTTAATAATGTTCACCGTCTTTATCACGGAAACCGCGTCCACCATCCCCCGTAGTAAAAATCTATATTAGCCAATAATTGAATCTAGTGAACAAGATTCTATATTCTGAAATAATAGTGCTTTGATGATTATATATATATATATATATATATATATATATATATATACATATATATATAAATATATATATATATATACATATATATATATATACATACAATTATATATATATATGAATATATACATATATATATACATATATATATACATATATATATATATATACATATATATACATATATATATATATATATATATATATATATACAGTGTCATGGAGCAAAGCCATGACCGCAATTGTATACATTATAGTGATTATACCAAGGGTCTGAGGCTATGAAGCCATTACAAATTTACTTGAATAAGACGGGCGAGGAACCAAGCGTGCTTAATCACAAGATGGTCAAATATCCACGCCGTACCTAGATAATTTGTTCTGCGCATGCGCCCGGAGGGCTATCTATGCTGAGGCGAGTGCGCAGATATTTCTTCAGGCCGTTACTGTGTCAGTCCACGGGATCGAGCCAGATGACATGCCCCATAAACAACTATTCCCATCAGAGGTTTTAGAATACCGCAGTCCGACTCATCACGAGTTTAAGATGTCGTGACTTCAGGACCTTTGAATCATTAAACCAAATTGCCAATATCCGTCCACTCAACCAACACAAACATAAACTACACTTCAGATAGCTAGAAAGACTTCACACCAAACACGAACACCTAATTCGACACATAACACCCAGACCTCACCATACAGCTTATTTGTCTTTTGCGCCTCTCCCCCCCCCCAGAGTTATACCTGAGAAATCGTGTATAACCACGTGAATATTGCTCAATATGATATTCACTGTTACTAAATATATACATACTTCGCACAAACAAAAACACGTCCACATGCACAAACCTATTCACATGTTTTTCTTCTAAAATTCACATAATTTCTAACTTTCTCTCAGATTGCGTCTTCTCGTTTCAGTTTTCTTTTATTTTTTCCCAGTCTTTCTTCCTTTCTCTACCACTTTGTCACCGACCAAGCTTTCTTTAGTTAATATAGACGCAAGTCCCGATCCTTCTGTCACATGCGTATGAGCCGCGATATAAAACTCAAGTATCTTTAAACACGATCACTGGCAATGGGCCCATTTTATACACATTTATCCTTTCACTTTCCTACAGACTTTCTTCCTCTCCCACAAATACCGATCTCGCAACATTGGATGAACTGACCTAGCTGATCCATGTTCCATATTCCATCTTTCTTCTTCGTCTTCTCACAGAGGAGGCGGCGACACCAAGAACCTGTACACACTAGAAGTTTCAACCGTGGCAGTTCAATTACAATGTAAGTCAATGCAGGCGTTCACACACAAATGTGCAATGTTCCCTTGGCTATGCGGTACCCCCGCTGTTTCCGCGCGGTTCAGCTAGTATGAACAGGACTTTACTCAAGTGTAATTTATTGTTCTGTATTGTTGTTTGTTGCGTGATTGCCGCCAGCCCTTTAAGAGATCTACGGTTAACATCAAAGCTGTTTTCATGGAGAATTGAATATTTTATTTTTGTATACACTTGCATTAGTAACCCCTGAGACATTTGGTTGTTCCTTTTCATCGAAGTGTTTCCAGTCCTTTTATCAAAAGACTGAAAACACTCCGGCTACCTTAAGATACTCTAGGCCACCGCCTGTAGCAGCCGTGCAATATATGATAAAATGGTGTATGGTGTCTTTATGGATTTGGAAAAGGTTTATGACAGGATATACAGGAAGGCACTGTGGGAGGTATTGCAGACATATGGGAAAGAAAGCTGTTAATAACAGTCAAGAGTTTTTACGAGAGTAGTAGAGCCTGTGTTAGAATAATGGAGAGAATGAATGGTTTGAGGTAAAGGTGAGACTTCGTCAGGGATGTGTTATATCGCCGTGGCTGTTCAATTTATACATGGATGGGGTGGTGCAAGATGTAAACGGAAGGGGATTGGAGATGGTTAAAGCAAATGGAGAAAAGTGGGAGATAAGCCTGTTGTTGTTTGCTGACGACACTGCGCTTGTAGCAGGATCAGAGTGATTAAGGAAGTTAGTGACGGAGTTTGGAAAGGTGTGCAAAAGAAGGAAGTTGAAGATAAATTTGGGTAAATGTAAGGTGATGAGATGTACAAGAGGAGAGGGTGGAAGCAAATTGGGAGTATCAAGGGAGAGAGAATGGGGGAAATGGATAGCTTTCGATACTTGTGGGTGAATATGGCGGGAAAGGGAGTGTAGGTGGAGATAGAATGTAGATTGAGAGAAGCAAGTAAATGCCTTGGAGGATTAAAAAGTGTAATGAGAAATAGACATTTGGGAATGGGTACTAAGGGGAGATTGTATCCAGGGGTGATTGTGCCGACAGCACTGTATTGGACAGAAACATGGGACATAAGAGAGGAACAGTTTCAATGTGTTCGAGATGAAATGCCTGTGAAATATGATAGGGGATACTAGGCTGGATAGAATGAGGAACGAGGAAGTGAAGAGGAGAGCGGGGGTGAAAAGGGAGTTGGGAGATAGAGCTGATGAAAGATTATTGGGATAGTTTGAACATATGGAAAGAATGAATTAAGAAAGATTAGTAAAAGAGGTGTAGAAGGCAGAGGTGGGGGGAGTGAACATAAGGGGGCGACCAAGGATGAGGTGGATGGATGGGTTAAAAGGGGCATTGGGAAAGAGGGTAATGTCTGTTGGGAATGGAAGTGAGAAGGCAAACGGTAGGGGTGAATGGAGAATGGTTGGGTATGGATGATGTTGTAATGCATGGGAGTGGGTGGGGGAGTATGTGTGAATGATATTTTGTCACAGCCTGAAGGCATTTCTCCCCGTCCTCTATTTTTCTGCATGAGGGAACGGAGAGCGGGGTCGCCGATTAAATGAAGCGGCATTGCTGTGGATGTGTTGTGTCTTGTTACATTGCTTCTGACCCAGGGTAGTGGGAGAGATGCAGGGTTGACCCGTCATCCAGGAGGAGCCAAGAAAAGAGGGAGGGGGAGGTGGTGGATGGGAATGGAGTATGTGAGGATGAAATGGCTACCTCCCTTGTAAAGGGAAAAAAGCCCTCGGTATACGTGTGTATGAATACAAATGTATCAACAATAAATCAATAAACAAATCAATAAATAAACAAATTACAATACAAATTATGTTAATGTGAACAAGCAGTTTTTTAATGGTTACCAAATTCGACCACCTTTGACTTCCCATTCTTCCCTCTCATTTTCATTTTGTCTCATCCCCGTAAGTTCCTTCTCGACCGATCTCACCTCGCGCGGATCCGTCCCAATGATCTACGTAAACATACACCTTGATTCACTATAAACCCACTATCGGAGAAATAATAACGGAAGTACAGGGAAACTGTATATTTCGACTACTATCTGTAGTCCTCTTCAGCAGAATGCTTACAAGAAGTAAGGTACAAGTATATATGAGGAAGTGAGGGGTACATAAAAGGGGATGAGGGAAAAGTGGGGGGACTCAGGTTACATGCCCTTGAAATGGTTGGGTCAAGGAAGGACAGTTGGTGGTATTTTGTCCGACCGCTCTTGACAAAATACCACCGTCCTTCCCTGACCCAACCATTCCAAGGGCATGTAACCTGAGTCCCCCCCCACTTTTCCCCATCCCCTTTTATGTACCCCTCACTTCCTCATATATACTTGTACCTTACTTCTTGTAAGCTTTCTGCTGAAGAGGACTACAGATAGTAGTCGAAATATACAGTTTCCCTGTACTTCCGTTATTATTTCTCCGATAGTGGGTTTATAGTGAACTTTTACAAATGTGTTATAACATACCAATTTCCAATACACCTTGGTATACTGCATGTATTGGCACATCCTGTCTTTTTTACATAGGCATCCATTGCATACTGCTGTTTATCTTCCAACATACTTCCCTTCACCTTACCTTCACTTCCGCGTTCAAAACAATGTTGACTTTCTATTATTTTTTTTTTGTTATTTGTTTTTATAACTCACATAAGCACATGTAAGTCTTTACGCGTTGTTTCTTTCCTATGATCAATGATCAAAGATAACAAACATAACTGAATTAACTCCGTTCAAGCAACAACATCACGGCAGGAAGTAGTTTTTCAAAATGCAGGAGAGGTAAACGACAAAGTCAGGAATAATATGTCCATGGAAACAACTTCAAAACCATTGTTTAGAAATCATCAATGATTTTGATCTCAGTGGGGCGTACATCAGGTGCAGAACGTCAGGACCCTCTCTGGCTACAGGCAAACATGTAATCCACAAACCTAATCAAACTATTACGACAAATTCGTCACATCTAAATGGATTTATCCTGGCTAATAACTTACGATTTCATTCTACTTAGAGGTAATTCCCGGGCGATAACGTATTATGCGAGGCTCTGGCAACTTCGTCTTGGTACAAACTGGATTTAACTTTAATCGAAAGCCACAACACACGTTTGTTGGCAGATGCACGATTCACTGACAAAATGCACCGTAAATCTCGTATAAAGCGGAGTGAACCATTACTCTTGGATTGTAGTGGTTGTCAAATTGTGAATAATTAGCCACAAGAGGGTATTTTTTTCGGGGAAGCTGATGGAATTGAAAGTCAGTGCTCACAAAATGCTTTTAGAGATTTCCAGCTCTTCGATTATATTGAGAATTTACACCAGTTTTCTTTCTGCTTATGAACATATGAAACTAAGTACATATGCAACAATTGAAAAGTTCAGTGCATAAGTATAAAAAATAAAAAATATCAAAAATTGTAACTTGTAACAGATGAACGAAGATGCTAACACAACGGCTGCCCATTTTCTCTTCATTTTCTAATGCTGATTTTTTTTTTTTTTAATCTGAAGCCAGCACGTGATTGTACTACTGATTTCGTCGAGGAAAATCTCAAGAAAGCCATGAGTTAATACCTAACTCGATTAACACTAATCTCCTGAATTACCTTAATGGGCAGCGGGGGGTCAAGGGCGCGCCATTAGCAACGCCAAGCCACACAGACTTCAAGATGTCGCCAGAAAATTCAACTCATTAGACGTCTGAACAAACATTGTTCTCCTTCCACACGCACGGTCATAAGGCTGACTGAAAAAATAACGATGATAAAACAAACAAATGAATAATAAAACAAATAAACAAAAATAATTATAGTAAATGATAATGATAATAATGATAAATTAATTAATAATAAATGAGTTTATTTGTGACCCAAAAATCTATGTCGCCGTAAATTCTACTCTGGAATAAACTTCGCATGAACTTTGCATACTTGAAACAAAAAGATCCTATGATAAATCAAATAAATAAACCGATAAATGGTTGAATAAAGAAACAAGAAAATGAACAATAAGATGACTGAATAATAAGTAGAACAATGAGGTGACAAATGACAAGAAATGGGTAAATAAATATACATAAATAGGTAAATGAACGAATGGATACATACATACATACATATACCAAGGCTTTTTCCCCCTTCCAAGGGAGGTAGCCAAAAAGGGAAAGGCATAAAAACACTCCCACCCATTTCATCCCTAAATACACTCCACACCCCTCCCACCCTTCCTCTCATCTGAGCACCTCCTGGATGACGGGTCATCCCTGCACCCTGCCCACCGCCCTGGGTCAGAAGCAGTGTCGCAAGACACAGTACATCCACAGCGAGGCCGCTTCATTTAATCGGCGACCCCCCCTCTCCGTCCCCCTTTGCATATAAGGAGAGGACGGGGAGAAATCCCTTCGGGCTGCGTCAAAATTTACTCACACATACTACCCCACCCACCACTTCCCCGCCCATTCCTCCTCATGCAGTCACAACATCATCCATATACAACCATTCTCCACCCACCTCTGTCTTCCGTCCTCTCCCTTCCTTCCTCAACAGACATTCCCCTCTTCCCCAAAGCCCCCTTCACCCCATCCATCCACCTCATCCTAGGACGTCCCCTCATGTTCACTCCCTCCACATCTGCCTTCTTCACTCATTCTTTCCATGTGTCCAAACCATCCTAATATTCTTTCATCAACGCTATCTCCCAAATCCTTTTTCACCCCTGTTCTCCTCCTCACCTCCTCATTTCTCACTCTATCCAGCCTAGTAACCCCCACCATACTTCTCAGACACCTCATCTCAAACACATTCAAACTCCTTCTCTCTTCTTCTCTTATGTTCCACGTTTCTGCCCCATACAGTGCTGTTGGCACAATCACTCCTTCATACAGTCTCCTCTTAGCATCCATTCCCAAATGTCTATTCCTCATTACACTCTTTAAACCACCAAGGCATTTACTCGCTTCTCTCAATCTACATTCTACCTCCACCTTCACTCCACCTTTTCCTGCTACACTTGCACCCAAGTATCTAAAACTATCCACTTCCTCCAGATAGAAAATATGCACTTTGTCAGTACCA
The DNA here is from genome assembly GCF_046742065.1 of Oratosquilla oratoria. NCBI lineage: Eukaryota > Metazoa > Arthropoda > Malacostraca > Stomatopoda > Squillidae > Oratosquilla > Oratosquilla oratoria. The sequence continues at coordinate 21,221,863 of NC_134800.1, forward strand.
AGTGTCCACAAAGCTAAAGACAAAGTTAAAAGGCCGTTAAAATGCCAAATGACCACTGGGAATCTGCCTGGGAGCTTGCCAAAGATAATCTTTAGTGCTGAGAACAACTATGACCTGCTACAGATGTTGCCCCACACAGATGATTGATTGATTGATTCCTCGGTACAGAATAAATTAATCGAAATCAGTTCAACGGTGCTCGTAATTTTCTCGAGGCAAAATCATCCAGATTGCAACTATGGTCTCACTGGTCTATAAATAAACTAATTTTAGTCAAGATTATTCCTCCACGGCTATTTCACACAGTTACATTTTTTCTCTTCTAATTTTCCAATCAAGATAAAAACAAATTTACTATTTATCCAGACACCATATTTCGAACAAAATACTCGTAAGTGAACTTCAAGAGGTCTAGCATGGATTCGTGCCAATCATGCGTATTTGTACTATACTCGTAGTGTCCATTGTAATCTGATAAATGCAAAAAAATAATAATAATAATAATAATAATAATAATAATGATAAAATAAAATAAAAATACTGTTATTATTATTTCTTTAACCATGCATAACCGTCTGAAAGAGTCGGTATGAATTACCAAATCACAAACGCACCCACTAAGTTGGACTCCCCATCCTTGGACACCATTTTTTTTTTTTTTTTCTTAATTGGAAGTTCTATGCGAACCTGTAAATATTTGCCATATGACCATGAACCGTTTTCTATACAGTAATACCTGGGCTGGGATTTAAACACAAGGAAACTTATAAAAAAAAAAAAAATCATCAGGTGGAACCCTAGACTGGGCTCTGCAGCTCCGAAGCCACCGTATTGGTCCGAGCGCACCATCTGTCATTTATCAGAACCAAAACAAACCTGCGATGGACCCGGGGTTTATACCATATCTTAATTGATAACTTAGAACACGGAATGTATGACCGAGATGTGTCAGAGAACCCGTAAATTGTTATGGTCATCGCTGCAGTTAGAACGTTTAAAGAAATTAAAACTTGTATGATACATTAATTTTGCAGGAAATTATGTACAAAGCTGTTATATCATTTGGTCACTCTGAGCTTTCTAGTTTGCGTCTTTCATGAAATAATTTTGGTGTTTAGGCCCTGTTCACACTAGCGGTTTGAACCGCACAGAAACCGCGGCCATACTGCATAGGCAAGGTTGTGTGTGAACGTCTCCATTGACTTGCATTGTAACTGGACCCTGGCGGTTGAAACCGCTAGTGTGAACAGGGGCTTAGTGATGGTGTTCTACTAATGTATTGTCCCAGTAATCAGTAATACAGTAATGATTTCCTTATGCTTAACGATACTACTGTTTCACTGAAATATCTTAAAAAATACAAAAATAATTATCGCACAAAACACCAAATAAGAAAAACTATCACTTCTAGCAAGGGCTTCTCAATAAATTCACCTAACATATCTCACCCTAACTCATTCTAACCTAACTTGACCTAACTTTACAAACCTCCATAAAAGGTCAATGTTTAACCCAAGACGGCTTCGGTTGACCCAATTGGATGAAATGATTAACATTTGCATCTCATTCACCATTGCTCAGTGTCAAAATTTCCATAGAAGTAATCCTTCTTACTTTCATGAGATGTGTTCCTTTGTAAGAAATAACAAAGTATATAATTCAAGTGTTCTCTACTGTATATTGCTATCTGAAGATTTACTTTTATACAATTAATGAAAATCTTCAGACTCTAAAGGAAGCTTACTTTAATTTACCCCTCTGTGCATGCAGATTTACTAAGTTTTTCTTATAACACACCTGAACATTATATTAAAGGTACTTGGTTTCTGTATCATTCCATTTAATTTAATAGTTAACTATCTAAACATATCTTCCCTTAGTTTTGTAATTCATTGTGTCTCTGTTTATATAATGTTCTAAGATTTCGGACGGTAATCACTCCCACCATATAGTGTATTTGTTTTGTTCTTCATAAGCCTTTTTTTTTTAATAACAATAATAAAATAAAATAAAATCATGCTAAATAGCACATCGTCAGTAACTAATGACAAGAGCGTTGATTTTTTTTATTATAATTTATGGACACGGAAACCTTTCGAAACCATAACA
>NC_134800.1:21231471-21233971 GCF_046742065.1 Oratosquilla oratoria
TTGTTTCAGTTCTAAGGAATCAAGAAAATAAATCATCAAGCAGTATACTTCACTTTCTTTTATCCTTCTAATAACAAGATAGGGGTACTGCTTAGACATGACAACAGGGGGTGCTATGGTCGGAAAAGGTTGGGAAACGCTGCTCTAAGGTAAGCGGCAACATCCACCGGATTTGCCCACAAGTAAGCCAAGGAGGAAAAATATTGTTATTTGGGTACGGCTATTTCCTTAATCCTTCCCAGTTTCAACACTTTCTGGACCTAGAAAGTGCGTATGACTCTCCTTGCAAAAAAAAAAAAAAAAAAAAAAAAAAAAAAAAAAAAATAAATAATAATAATAATAATAATAATAATAAATAAATAAATAAATGAATAAATAAGATAAATAAATAAATAAAAATCGACAATCCTACAGACCACAGTCACGCAACATTATTTAATGATCAGACTCTCCACTCTAAGAGGACCCTCATTTCTGTAACAATCCATTACCACTTCTATGGTCATCTCTTTAGAGCGATGTTATCTACAAGGATAAAAGTGCTGGTTACCGAAGGTGAAGTAATTATTATTATCATTTTCACCCTACCTACATTTGAATGTACAGTATAATTTGTATAAGGAATTTCCATGGGCAAGGTGTTCCCTCGGGGTAAGCTAGTGAAGACCCATTCACCAAGGCCCATTCATTACGATAACATATACATGTATGCATACATATATATATATATACATATATATATATATATATATATATATATATATATATATATATACATATATATACATATATATATACACACACAAATTCACACACACACACACACACACACACACATATATATATATATATATATATATATATATATATATACATATATATATATATATATATATATATATATATATATATATATATTGGGGGCAACAAGAAGATACTTTGATATTTTTGTGGTTAAGTAACAAACCCCTTTCTATAGTGAATATAACGTCCCCTAAAATCTTGTTGCCAACGAATATAATCTTGCTCGAAGATGGATACTATGAATATCTCATTATTAGAGTCTATGTAGAACTTTATCTATATCCGTATATTCGAAAGACGCCTACGCGACGTTATTTCGATTTCTTGATCAGATCTACAACCTAAAACTCATCTGGGACTTACATTTTTCGGCCATTCAGATCTACAAGCTGAAGCGTATTTGATGTAGATAATATCATGTCATTTTTCTAAGGGGCTCGAGTGTATGTTTCTTGGTGTATTCTGACAAAGATGCTTGAGGATGCTTGAGGAAGTCTTCTGAAAACTGATGATGGACGAAACCGTCACGCTATCTGACCATAGAAGACGTTTGTTTAATCCTTCCTGTCTGTGGTCTTACACTAACCACGAGACATTCACGTTTGGGTAGCACAGGAGGATTACTCCGTCCGGAACAATATAACCTGGGAATTACAGTTCACTGTAAGGGTAGCCAGTGCGCCCGTGTGTCTGTTGTAGTTAGGGCGCTTCCTATTCCACTGCTTCTGCCATACTTCGCCTATTGAAATCTCGAGCCCGCGGAAACCTCACCTTGCGGCGTTACCTTGATGTGACATCATGCGCTTTCCCATTCCATCTTGACTGTTTATTTACTTATTCGTTTGTTTAGTTATTATCCTTATTACTCTGCTACTATTCTTGCAACTCTTTTGCCAATTTTCTGAGTTTTAGTGCCTTGGTGCTCTTCTCTTTAACCACAACAGTTGCGACGGGACCGCTTGAATCGATAGATCCTTTCACAGCTGCGTGCCTTGGAACCTCCCCAGCACCCTGTTTACCTTCCCTCCTTTCCCAAACTCAAATATCCTGCCTCTGCCTTCCCTAGGCCCCTTTCCCCATCTTTCATTTCCCTAAACCCTCTTTCCCCTCTCCCTCTCTCGTCCCATATCTTGGGCCCTCTTTGACCCTCTTTTCCTGTTTCTTCCCCTCCAGCTTTTGTCTTCCCTCTTTTCCTCGGTCATTCTTTCCTCCTTTGCAATCTCCCTTTCCTTCTTTCTCCCACCCTTCTTCTCTTCTTACTTTTCTTTTAACTCTTTAAACCATTTACCCTCCCCGTCTTCATCACCTATTTCCTCAATTTCCCTTATCCACCCTTCTTCCCTCCTCTCTCCCTTACCCAGACTCCCTCTCCCCTTTCTTACCCTTCCATTGTCACTCCTTTCCCCTCTTTCCCTAATCCCTCTCCCTTAACCAGCTTCTCCCCCCCCCCCCCGTCTCTTCGGTCACTCCTTCCCACCTCTTTCTTTCATCCATACCACTTTCTCATTTTCCTTCTCCAGAATATTTTCCCCTCTTTTCCCATCCTCAGTCTCTATTCCCACTCTCTCTATGCCCCAGTCTTTCTGCATCTTTCTTCTTTTTCTAAGCCCCTATCTCAATTTCTCTCCTTTCCACCTAACCCAGCACCTTTTCCTTCTCTTCCCCCCTTCCCCCCCCACACTCTCTCATCCTCAGT
>NC_134800.1:21238971-21268971 GCF_046742065.1 Oratosquilla oratoria
CCTCCATCCCTCCCTCCCTCCCGCCTGCCTCGGCGGGTGCCAAACTAGAGTGGGATCTTAAAGGGGATGGGGTATTCAGCCCACCTTCGTTCTGATTAGCTTGTGAGTGCAAGAGCAGCACCAACATGGGGCCGTGGCTTGCGCGAACGTGTAGCTGACACAGATTTCTGTCTATAAGAGTGTGTGACACCATGTTCAAACTCTGTCCCCGCCTGCCCGTCCGGCACAGACAGCCCGGGCCGACCCGTCCGTTCGTCCGCCTTAGCCCACGGCAGCACGAATTCAAACTGTCCGACAGTCCGAGGCACCGCACCCGCCTCAGCCGAGCCGAGCGTCCCGTACTCTGGCAACAGCAGTAGAGGCAGCAATTATAACAACAGAAGCAACAGCAGGAAGGGCAGTAGAAGCAGCAGGTGATTCAACATCAAGATGTATCGCCGTTGCATAAAAGCTGCTGTTTACACCACACCAACAATGTTGGTGGCAACTAACCGTCGAAACAAAAATGTAGGAGTCGTTGAACCAGTGACAAGGCTGGCAGCAGCAACCAGCATCGGTGACGGCGACTGCTAATGCAATATCAACATTATCGAAACATAAACGACAACAGTTGAAGTAGTCGCGTTTTGCAGCAAATTGACCTGCAAATGTTTGATAGTTCATATAATTTTTTTCTGGCGATGCTCCATCCGGTTTTGTTCCACTGGGGTCTTCAACCATTCAAGGGTGTCACGATTAACCGTACCGTATAGTTAAATTATTTAATTTACCTGAGAACCTTCCCCCTTGATCACGGGTCAACGAACGTTAGCTATATATATATATATATATATATATATATATATATATATATATATATATATATTTATATATATATATATATATATATATATATATATATATATATATATATATCAGCTATGGTAACGAATTATCTGTACAATAGCCAAACCCGTGTAAAAAGCGGGCACCTGTTTAGACGTTACCAGCAGCAGCTGCATCATGACCACGAGGGGGGGGGAGGGTGAGCTACAATACTAACATCAGCTGTTGTTGGACCACTGATCCCTGTAGATGAACTACCAATGCCAGCTGCTGCAGTGACTTACATAACGACAGATGCTAATACCATGCAACAGAAGCCTTGGGGGGGGGGGAACACTCGATAATCAGAGTCCTAGTTTTCAAACGTAAACATCAACGAGAATGGAACCCGCCTAGTCACAGACAACAGTAATGAATGGATAAGAGGCCACGAATGAAAATATAAACGATAAAGACTTGAATGGACCTCAGTAATTACCAAACCTGACAGAACTTTACCATTGGTACAATGAACTGCAATTTTGAATGTTCCCTTAACAAAAGTGAGATTGCACATTTTTATTGGCCCAAAATTAGCGGCAGCGACGGAAATATTTCATGCAAATGCAGTAGTTACCATCAGATAGGGATGAACATGAGCAATACGAAAATCAATAGCACCAAATACCTGGAACTACGTCTGAGTAATACTGTCATCATTAACTGCTGTAACGTGAACCTTGTCATCATCATACGACATCTCAATATATGTGGAGTTAGTCAATACTGTTGCAACCACCTCAGAGGCATAAATGGACTAGAACCATAGACCAATGGCCAAGCTGGGCTCCCCTAAGTAACCCCACTGAGCGACGACTATAGCAGTTCATTTGAACCTGGTAGAACAATTCTTTAATAATGCTGAATATTTGTTGTTTTAGTCACGGGATCTAATTTCGTTTAATTGCATATTCTACACAATTTCCTAATGCTTACTTTCATGATGTACAATATGCTAATATTTCTAACCTAACGACTGAAGGAAATTTTGGTCTCTAATAGATTTTCGCAAGTTAAAGCGAACAGGCTACTAAGCTAGAAATTATATTCCTCCTGGTGTTGCACCTGCATGTATGCATTTTCAGGTGTGGTACTTGAACTTCATGAAGCACAGTCAACAGCACATGCTGTTTTGCAGCACTGCTGTTAACACAATTACTTGTTACTTATTACTTGTAATGCTACAACAGCACAGGAAGTACACGTATAGCCTTACCCATAACAGGTATGTTTACAAATGCAATGTGAAATAAGGAAGTGGTGTCGCTGGGTAATTTAACCTCCCAAATGGGTACACGAAGCCAAGAGGACGTTATCTGGAGAAAAACATATATATGTATATATATATATATATATATAAATATATATATATATATATATATATATATATATATATATATATATATATATATATATATGCAACTCAAAAACTGCAAAACAAAGTAGATTTTAATCTTCTTCCCTAATTTTTTTTCTTAATCCTTTGCACGAGCACATGCGAAAACTCACATTCGGCAGAACCAGACGAATGTGAAACGAAATGGAGGAAGAAGAAAAAAGAAAAACCGAAGGGAGAAATATATGCAGGTACATAATAACAAATTATTTCCTCGACAGAAGCTTTGGAAAAAGAGTTAAACAAAGACGAAAGTTACAAGGGTGAATGGGAAAAGAAGAAATGGGAGGGAATAATTTCCCAATGCAATAAAATTGCAAAGAAAGATTAGGCAAAAAGGAAGGAAAGCGATCAACGAAAGGGTAAACGAATAAGTTTCGAGTAGAGGTGATTAGGATGCGAGAGAGAACGGTTAGGAACGTGAATATAGTGGAAGTAAAGGGGTGCAGCAGAAAAGAAGAGAACGGGCCAATGTGTACACTGAGATAGATAACAAGGTAAAAGAGGATAGTGGGTGAGAGCATGGATAGAGACTGGAGAGGAAAGGGAGAATGGGAAGGGAAGACAAAGGTGGCGGGCGTTGGGGCCACGGACGCAAGGGCTGGGCAGCAGCGGGCGGGCGGTGGGGGTTGGGGGAGGACGCTCCAAGCGGCCGAGCCAAGAAACACACAGCAACAACAAACAGCAAGGGAGAGGGACGTCAGGGGTGAAGGGGAGAGTAAAGGAAGAGAACAGAGAAAGGGTGAAATTAGATCCATGAAAATAGCAGTGGCGTGAGAGGTAGACATGAAAATGAGGGAGAAATGGGCCAAAAGGCAGTCATAAAGGTAGTAGAGATGATGTGTGTGAGGAATTGTTCACTTGGGGATGTTAGAATTGCAGAGAGAATAGTATTGAAGGGACAGAAAATTGGTGAGAGAGGACGGAGAAGCGGTTCTACTAGTGAGCGAGCAAGAGGGACGGAATGGGAGAGTGAGGAGACGCGTTGTGAGTGGATGAGTGAGGAAGAGAGGGCTAGAAGGGAGGGATGGGGTGAGAGAGAGGGAGAGAGAGAAGAGCAGAACGAGCGTCCCGGCCTCCCGCGCCCGTTGTGCAGTCGTCTTTCCGTCCTGTCCCTTTGCTGTCCCGTCTGCCTGTCCAAGCCGCACTGTCTGTCCCCGTCTCCGTCTCGCAGCGTCAGATCCCTTCCCTGTTCCCGCCGCGGTAGTGGTGGTGGTGGTAGTGGTGCAATGCGTGGTGTGGCTGTGGAAATGGTGGTAGTGGTGGTGATGACGTTCTGGTGGAAGAGTGGAGGCTTCTGCCATGGTTTGCCTTGTGAATATCTGTGAGCTACAACTGTGTGTGTGTATGTGTCTGTGTGTGTATTTATGTGTGTATGAAGTGCGGGTCTACACTTACCTAATTATATTTACCTAATTTTGATTTACAGGATGGATATTGTCGCAATATCTTATCCCTTGGGCTTTGTTCGACTACTTATATCACCAATTTACACAAGGTTTTATATTTCAGTGTACAATCAGTTTAAAAATACTTCGTACAATATATGCGTGTATGCGCGCTCGATATATATATATATATATATATATATATATATATATATATATATATATATATATATATATATATATATATATTATATATATATAGTGTGTTAATCTAGTGCTCACGCCGCTAATAATTAAAGAGTCTGAGACAGCATCTAGTGTTTATTTATCTATTTTTTTTTATTGGTTTTACTTAGTGCTTTAACCTTTAAATACTGGGTGGAACTTTCTATTTGTTAGTCGACCATTCCGGTGTACTCCAGAAACTTGAGTACGCAGTATTACAGTTACTCATACTCAGATGGTTTTACTACTATTCAGTGCTGCTCATCTACCGTGTGAGTGTGTGTGTGTCCTTGCACGTACGAGAGAAAAAATCCGGTGTGTTTGTATGCGTTTGTGAGTCAACACGGTCTTGGATCACGCGTTGGACTCGTGATCGACAGCTACTAGCCTCCCGAATGAGAGTTCATATATAGTCCGATCTGTGGGCCATACAGACCTTACATACACCCAACTTATTCGTGTGTATGTGTGATTGTTTACATGTGTGTGTGTGTGTGTGTGTATGTGTGCGTGCGCGCGCGTGCGTAATCAACCTGCTCGGACATGCTATAGTCCGGATGAATTTGGCAAATATATTTCAAGCAGCTACGCGCCTACTAGTGTATGCCCTTCACCTTATTTTTTTTAATGCCTAACAGTTTTATGTGTAAAAACGGCTCTATCAGGTAGTAAAACTTTCAGAAATAGTAGCAGCCAGTGGCTCTCATGTGACTGACCCAATCAAGGTCAAGGTCATTGAAAAAAAAAATTCGATTGTATCTTCTTTAAAAATTTCCCGATATACTTCAAGCCAAGGTAAAAATCATCTTTATTTCTCAGTTACAATCCTGTCCACCACAATGATGAAAATACGGTATTCAAGATCTGTAGGGTCAAGGTTACAGTTCCATTTGCATAAGTGATGAAGGGCGAGGTCTGTTGTATTTGGTGTTACTATAATAAGCTATTTATAGTTTACAGAGCACACCGTTTTTTATCATTATTGTCAATGTAGTTCAAAAGGCCAGTTCTAGATCTTTTGAAGGTTCTAGAAGTCTGTTGTTTGTTTAGGGACACCTCGAGGTATGTGTGCACTCTGAAATCTATTGTGGGGGAATTAGGCATTGTGTGTTGAGTTGGACACTGCCTGACTTGATCAACCTCGAACTATAATTTACCTACAATGAATCTATATATATATATATATATATATATATATATATATATATATATATATATATGTATATATATTGGGAAAGAGAAACTAAATGCAGAGCGCTTTCGTATATTACATATTCAGTGCAAAAGTACTAGGAAAGAAAGGATTACAAGAATATATACATATATATATATATATATATATATATATATATATATATATATATATATATATATATATATGTATATATATATATATGCATACACAGAGGAATGTGGGAAGGAAATAAGGTGAGACGCCGGTCCCGCTTTGGGACACCCTAGAATGACGTAGGGGAAGAACTCATTGGGCTAGTCCATATGTGTGTGTGTGTGTATATGTATATATATATATATATATATATATATATATATATATATATACACATACATACACGCGCGCGCGCACACACACACACACACACATATATATATATATATGATTTCAAGAAGTCTACAGCGACAATGGCATTGTTGAGCTTATATTGAAGCTTTAATTTGTCTCGTGCAACAAGTTTCTGTGCTGGTTCCAAATAGCTGAGAAGGTGTCCAAAAGACATTTGGTGCGGTTTTCTCTTTGTTTATTTTCTCCAATACGTATTTCGACCTTACTCGGTCATCCTCAGGGAGGGAGTTACAAAGTTTTGGTGATTACAAGGGTTTATATACAGGCCGTACATTGGCCGAACACTGGGAGAGGTCATTGACGGTTTCTGTCTTAACGGCAGTAGCGAATGCCCAGAACGCTACAAACAAAGTGTCATCCGATCACTAGTGAACAGAGCCTTCTCCCACAGCAGTACATGGAAAACTACGAATAACGAACTGCAACGTATAACAACACTACTCGTCAACAACGGCTATCCCCAGCACTCCATCGAATCCATCATTAAAAACAAGATGAACTCCTTTATCGCCCAACCAACACCTACAAACACCAATATACGAACACTAGATCTGTACTACAAAGGACATATGAACACCGGCTACAAAGAAGACGAAAGAACACTTCGAAATATTATCACACGTAACATTCGACCCATCAACCCAGACACTAAGATACGCCTAATCATATACTACAAAACCTCTAGAACACACACCCTGGTAATGAAGAACAACAGCCAGCCCCCCAACCCTCCCCTACAAGAAGTCAACGTCGTGTATGAGTTCGATTGCCCTGTCGGTGATTGTCAGCACCGCACCTCCTAATACATTGGCATGACTTCCATGACCCTTTCCAAAAGACTCACATACCACCTCCAGAATGGCGCCATCAAAACACACATGACAAAAGAACACAAAACCACCATCACCAGACAAACACTAAACGAAAACACTAAAATAATTTACAAAGCTCATGACCCCCTTCGCCTTAAGATGGCCGAAGCAGTGAACATTTACATAAAAAAACCTTCCATTAACATACAACTCATGCCCACAACCACACTCCCAAGCAATACGTATTGGAGAAAATAAACAAAGAGAAAACCGCACCAAATGTCTTTTGGACACCTTCTCAGCTATTTGGAACCAGCACAGAAACTTGTTGCACGAGACAAATTAAGCTTCAATATAAGCTCAACAACGCCATTGTCGCTGTAGACTTCTTGAAATCATGTATACAACATGGCCTCCTACCAATATATATATATATATATATATATATATATATATATATATATATATATATATATTTATATAAAAGATGGTTTCCCACTAGAAATGCAAAACTGATCATGACCAACAAAAGTTGTGCTCCATCGATGCCTTGCGGGAGGTAATGAAAAGTATCCGTGATAGCCATGCAAACCTAATAATCCTTCAGAGTACTACGGGAACTTGCATGGGTATTGGATCGGCAATTGAGATGGAAAGCAAGTCAGCATTGCATGCAAAGAAAGCTCTTCTTTGTGCGACATTTTGCTACATTTGCAGGCTACAGGTGATGAACGGATACGCTCTGGTAGACTGTCATACCATTTGTGCTAGAATATCAACCGGAAAAGGACGGTAGTTTCTGCAGTGACTGATAATATGGACGGGACACTGAAAGACGTGCCACCAGAGAACCTTGTAAACTAGGATGAAACTAATATGTCGGGTGATCCTAACTCGAAGTTGATGAGAGAGAGAACTAAACATCCAGAGCGAGCTATGAATACATCGAAGTCCTCTGTGGCTTGATTGCAGTTGCGGCAAATGGGCTGTTTCTGCCTCCATATATCGTCTATTGTACGAAGCAGAAAGAAGAGTCTTGGTTGTTTGGTTGACCCCTATACACAAGGTACAACAGAACCAAATGTGGTTGGTTCAACGTGTTGTCAACCCCTTCGATGCCCACCATGCACACGCGCTCACACACGCATATGGAGCGAACAGCACACCAACGTCTTCAAACCAACTCTCGAGGGACCCTCTATTGTTCCTCCGGATCTCAAACCAAGGGACAGTCTATTGTTCCCAGTGACCTGAGGAATAGACTTTCCAGCCAACGCCCAGGACACCTACGTCGGACAAAAGAGACCGCGCTCCTCGACTACAATAGAAGTGGCGCCCATCCGTTGCCTGTCACCGTCGCTCAACCCGACGCGACGAACCTCTTTTTTACTAATGTAAATATGGCAACTTTTGTATATATGTAGAATCTGGCAACCCCCGATGTTTCTACGGAGGTTGCATGTATTGTGATTGGTTTGATGGCGAAACATCACCGCGTTGCACTGGCGATGATACCAGTAGTATGATACTAAACGCTAGCATCACACGCTAGCGTCGCACGCGTGGGTCCCTATTCAGGAGGAGCGAAGCCATAACATCATTAAATTCTTGTTGAGGTAAAGCTTTTCTTATCTGAAATTAATGTATAGCACGACCCCGCTGACCCTCAATGAACAAAGGTCTATTCAGTGAGGGCCAGATGTCGCAAAGGGGGCGTGTCTGAGTCCATATGCTATTGGTCAACATATTATATACAGAAATGAACTTAGCCAATTATAGATGATGAGAAGGAATGGGGTTCACCCTGAAGGAGGAGTTTTAGCCCTTTCAGAGGTTTCGTCTTAAACTAATAGGCAAAAAGAGATCAGTCTAAGGCAGTCTACACACGGAGCGTCTTTGAGACGTGCGTCATTTATGATGACCGTCGAAAAAGACGCTCGTTTTTAGATAACTATACTTGCAAACGTTGTCCTACACACGCAGCGTTAAAATGACGGTCGTCATTATGACGCCTGAGCGTTGCGCGTCATCCTGCTAATTTCAGAGGGCCTACACACGGAGCATCTTTGTGACGTGCGTCATTTATGACGACCGTCGAGAAAGACGCTCGTTTTTAGATAACTATACTCGCAAACGTTGTCCTACACACGCAGCGTTAAAATGACGGTCGTCATTATGGCGCCTAGCGTTGCGCGTCATCCTGCTAATTTGACGCGTAACGCTGTGTGTGTAGGACAACGTTTGCGAATATAGTTATTGAAATTAGCAGGATGACGCGCAACGCTCAGACGCCATAATGACGACCGTCATTTTAACGCTGCGTGTGTGTATTCACCTCGGATCTGCTGCAGTCTCTGTCGAGACAGCCAGACACCACCCTACGGCAGTGAGCTCAGAGCTCATTATTTGCCGATCTCTGGGTAGGTCTGAGACCACTCACACACCACACACCGGGACAGCAAGGTCACAACTCCTTGACTAACGTCCCGTACCTACTCACTGCTAGGTGAACAGGGGTTACACGTGAAAGGAGACAAACCCAACTTATCTCCGCCCGGCCGGGGAATCGAACCCCGGTTCTCTGGCTTGTGAGGCCAGTGAACCGAGGTTCGATTCCCCGGCCGGGCGGAGATAAGTTGGGTTTGTCTCCTTTCACGTGTAACCCCTGTTCACCTAGCAGTGAGTAGGTGTAGGACAACGTTTGCGAGTATAGTTATCTAAAAACGAGCGTCTTTTTCGACGGTCGTCATAAATGACGCACGTCACAAAGACGCTCCGTGTGTAGTCTGCCTAAGAGTGAATCCAGGGGGCAAGTTGTCCCTATCAGTCTAAGTTAAGACTGCGGCCCGGAGAATATGAGGTCTGTATATAAATACAAGTCCAGCCTCCCACACCCCGTACACTAACACTATTCAAAGTCATTGCCAATTAAAATGAAAATATGAATAAAACTCATATAAAAGGAGAGATGGTCTCATTCAACACCACCATTCTTGAGATATGCAAAAAGACTATTTTGTACACATTTGTTCGTAACTTCCCCAGTTCTGGCCAGCTACCACCTTACCTTAAAACATAAAACAGGGGAGTGCGACACATGTATACTTAAACCAGAGAGAACAATGGAACAGTAAAGAAAAGAGCCCGCTTAGACTTTGCTTCTCCAAACACCAGTACCTTAATAATGTAGACAGAAACTACAAGTCTTAATCTGGGATCCAAAGCAACAACTCTACCATTCCTCCGAAGCAACAACTCTACGACAGCGGCTCCGTTTGAACATAGCCATCTCCCAACGCTACAATCTTCGCTGAAATCCAGCATCACACACGAGGCACAGGCCCCTCTCCCCTGCATCGCCAAACATCAATACGAGGCAATCCCTCTTAGCTGCATCGTCTAGCATCCTACTACGAAGCGAAGAGTCCTACTTCCACGCTGTGCATCAACCAGCATCACTACGAAGCGCCGCTCCACTGCTTCACTCCATCGTACAAGTACTACGAGCAAACTCCTCTTCAGCTGCCATCCTACTACGAAGCACCGCTGCATTGCTTCGCTGCATCCTTCATCATCTACTACGAGACAACCCCTCTTCTCGGTCTTCTCCAGTATCCACGACTCCCGCCGCCTCCACGCCAACACCGAGACGTTGGACGATCTCCACTCTCCAACATCGCATCGCGCTTCGCACGTCACTGCGCCAACAGCCAACGATCATCTTCTACGCGCCAACTATCGTCGCGGCATCAACAGCCAACTCCCCCACCCACTCCACGCATTTACCTTTCTTCACCCTTCTTGGGATGAACATGCCCCCATAATTCAAGCTTGTATACTGTAGATCCATTAACAGGTCAATGTCGGAATCTCCTCATTTTGTCCTCTTTGGCTCTGACAAAAGCCTCTCATATGGTCTTCTTTCAGAACTACCTCCCATTTACAATTTCAGTGATTATGTCAAGGTCAAAATAGCAGATTTCTATAATCTTTTCAAAAGAATACATAATACTCTTCATCTATCTCAGGACGAAATGGTTAAATTAGCTAGGGCTTGTACCTTTAAAATTGGAGACATTGTTTACACCCTTAACCACACCCCCACCTCGAAGCTCTCTCCTAAATTCTCAGGACTCTATCGTATCATTGGGCATGAGTCAAAGAACAAAGTCAAAGCTCTCATTTTGCACGATCTTAAGGAGACCGTCTTGCACAAAGACCATATCAAAAGAGTCCCTTGTGGCCTCGACATTGAGACTGTCCCTTCACAAACTCACACTACCCCTGCAATAGATCATCACCAATCCTCTCCACCAACACCTCCAGTTCCCCTCCCCCGCTATAATCTTGGCAATCGAGCGACAACTTCATAAATGTATGTTTTTTGCCTACGTGAACGGAAATAACATAGTGTGCCATGTGGAGCAACCGCTGGCTCTAGCCAATCGTTTTGCTCTACTGGAGGATGAAGTGGCTGAAAACCAGGAGTTCTTGGTGGTGGGGGACTCCATGGTGCGAGGCTATGACGACATCCTGCAGCGGAAGACTAAGCGACGTTGCAAGCTTGTATGTCAACCGGGCCGTGGGATCGTCGATTGTACCCGGTCCATCAGGGAGCAAGGACGGAAGAACACGGTTACGATTGTTCATACGGGAAGTAACGATGTAGGTAGGGTGAGATCAGAGGAGCTTGTTCGGAATTACAAGGTCCTCCTTCAGGAGATGAAGGAACGTGGGAGCCGTCACGTAGTCTGTGGGATCCTCCCGAGGATCTACGCAGGCTCGTGTTGGAACAGTAGAGCCATAGGGATCAATGATAGGATATCGCAGTTGTGCACACAATTGGGATACCACTTTCTTGATCCTTGGTATCTCTTTTCTAGGCGCCATGACCTTTACGCTTCTGATGGGATCCACCTTACCCGCAGAGGCATGTTCTTACAAACCTCATTGTGGGAGTTTGTAATGAATTAGCTCCTTTTTTAGGGTAGAAGCCCAAAGGGAAGGGGAAATAGAATGTACTTGGGAAAACAGTGTAGAGTATAGCATTAATGTAGAACAATGTGCCAGTATAGGACAAAATATAATTTTAGGATATAATGTCGCTAGAGGACGAAATATTACATTAGGATATAATGTCAAAGGACAAAATGTCCCAATGGGATGTAATGACAGTGGAGGACAAAATATCACGATGGGAAGTAATGATACTGGAGAACAAAATATCACGATAGGATGTAATGATAATGGAGGAGAAAATATCACGGTAGGATATAATGTCAGTAAAGGACAAAATATGATTTTAGGAAGGGATACCGGACAGAATGTCCATGAAGGCCAAAATATCATGATAGGGTGTAATGACAGTGGATATAATGTCGCTAGAGGACGAAATGTCACATTAGGATGTAATGTCGCTAGAGGACGAAATGTCACATTAGGATGTAATGTCATAGGACAAAATGTCGCAATGGGATGTAATGACAGTGGAGGACAAAAGATCACGATGGGAAGTAATGATAGTGGAGAACTAAATATCACGATAGGATGTAATGATAATGGAGGAGAAAATATCACGGTAGGATATGTCAGTGAAGGACAAAATATAATTTTAGGAAGGGATACCGGACAGAATGTCAATGAAGGCCAAAATATCATGATAGGATGTAATGACAGTGGAAGACAAAAGATCACGATGGGATGTAATTATAGTGGAGGAAAAAATATCACAGTATGATATAATGTCACTGGAGGACAAAATATAATTTTAGAAAAGGATGCCGGACATAATGTCACTGAACGACGGGAGGCCGGCGTGAATCACGGTGACGTAGGGGGACAAAATGTACAAAAGAGATCGGATGACCGTGATCGACCAGATGTCCGAGATGGGGGAAATGTTAATTTTGATGGGAGAAATGTTAATGAGGCATTGAACGTCAATGAAGGACCAAATAATAATATAGAGCAAGGTATAAATGAAAAACAAAATGATAATGTAAGACATGATATTGAAATTCAAAATGTGTCAAAAAGAAGTAATCACGAGTTTCTTAAAACCATGTACTTTAATGCTCGTAGTATTAGAAACAAATTTCAAGAAATACAAGCGTATGTCAAAAGCGAAAATCTCGATATGATAGGAATAACTGAGACATGGTTAAATGGTACAGAGTTCGAAGCTGAATTTAATATTGCGGGATTTAAATACTTTCATCAGGATAGCAACCACAAGAAAGGTGGGGGTGTTCTATTGTACGTTAAAAACAATGTTCATGCTTGTGTTTTAGAGAAAGTGAAACAGGATGCATATGATAGTTTGTGGGTTGAGTTAACCCAAACAAATGGACAAAAAATGAATATAGGTGTAATATATAGGCCAAAGACATTATCATTAGCAGACGACAAACTGTTATTTCAAGAACTGTCTAGTTTCTGCAACCGGGAGCTATTGATAATGGGTGATTTCAATTTTACTGACATTGATTGGATGACCCTTGAACATGGCCATATAGGTAGTCGCTTGATTGATTTTCTTGGTGACAATTACTTAATTCAGCATGTAAAACAGCCCACAAGATATGGAAACTTACTCGATCTTTTGATCACTAGCCGCGAAAGCATGGTAACTGATGTAGAAGTCGGTGAATCTGTTGCAAATAGCGATCACAACCTAGTTAGATTCAAACTCGTAAACAATTTTAAAATAGATACTTGTGTTTCTAAAATACTCGATTTCAGTAAAGCTCAGTTCATAGGACTACGTCAGGAGCTTCAGCTTACAGATTGGGAGGCAAAATTAAGCGAAAGACCTGTAGATCAGATGTGGGAAATATTTCAAAATACGCTCACTAAGATGATTCAAACTTACATTCCTTTTAAGGATAGACGTCCCCCAAATCAGGCTCGCCCAAATTGGCTCGACAAAGAAACTGAAAAAAGTATTGCTAAAAAGAGACAGGCTTATAAGAAATATAAGTGCTCGGGTGCATCTAATGACTATCAAAGTTATGTATCAATACAGAGAGATTTAAAAAAGACAATAAGAAAAAAAAAGAAAAGAAAAAAAAACGACAATACTGATAAATCCAAAGAGAATCCCAAAGAATTCTATAGTTACATTAGAGATAAAAAGGTTGTTAGGAATCACATTGGTCCACTATTATCTGATGACGGTCAACTTGAATATTCAAATGAAGGAATGTGTAATATCTTAAACAATTATTTTAGCTCGGTATTCGTAAACGAAACACCTCAAGGTGAATTCCAAACTGAAACCTGTGAAAAGTCTAGGGTAAACTTACTCACTACGGTAAATATAACAAAAGAAAAAATTAAAAGGTGTATAGAGAAACTCAAAGTTAATAAAACACCAGGACCTGACGGTTGGCATCCAAGAATCTTAAAGGAAATGAAAAATGAGATTGTTGTTCCATTAGAAATTATTTTCAAGAAATCCATCATATCCGGAGACGTCCCAAGAGAATGGAAGCTAGCTAACGTTACTCCCATATTCAAAAAAGGTGACAAAAAGAAATCAAATAACTATAGGCCTATAAGTTTGACTTCAATCGTAGGAAAAATAATGGAAACTATCATCAGAGATGCTATCGAACACCATTTAGAAAGTAACCGTTTGATAAATGATAGCCAGCATGGTTTCAGACGGAAACGTTCTTGCGTGACTAACTTACTCGAATTCTACAACACAGTTATCTCGAATTATGACAAAAGAAACAATATAGATTTAGTATATCTAGACTTTGCAAAAGTTTTTGATACCGTCCCACACGAAAGACTACTTACTAAATTAGCTTTGCATGGAATAAGTGGTAGCCTATTAGGTTGGACTAGTAATTGGTTGAATGGTCAAAAACAGAGAGTTGTTTTAAATGGAAAAACTTCTGGATGGAAAAGTGTTGCAAGTGGAGTTCCTCAGGGTTCCGTTCTTGGGCCACTTCTATTCATAGTATATATAAATGATATAGACCATGGTCTAAAATCTACTGTTTCCAAATTTGCTGATGATACAAAACTGTGTGGAGTGGCAAATGATCACTCAAACCAATTAGATATTCAAGAAGATTTAGATCAATTACAGCAATGGTCTGAAAAATGGCTAATGAAATTTAACACAAGTAAATGCAAGGTAATGCACATAGGTAAAAATAACAGTAAGTACGATTACAAGTTATTTGGAAATTCGTTAACAAAAGTGGATAGTGAAAAAGATCTCGGCGTAATTATCAGTAACGACCTCAAATCATCCAAGCAGTGTATTTCAGCCTCTGAGAAAGCAAATAAGATTCTAGGACTGATTGCGCGATCTTTTGATTTCAAAAGTCCATCACTCATTAACAAGCTATATAAATCGTTAGTTCGTCCACATTTGGAATATGCTGTTTCCGTATGGTCACCGAATCTCATTAAAGACATTGACAGACTGGAAAAAGTACAACGGCGAGCCCAAAACTGATTCCAAATATCAAAAATAAATCATACGAAAATCGACTAAAACATATGAATCTGTTTTCCACAAAAAAGCGTAGACTCGGAGGTGACTTGATACAGGTCTTTAAAATTCTAAAGGGAATTGACAACATCAAAAGTGACCAAATTTTTACATTGAATGAGAATCAGACAAGAAACAATGGTCTCAAACTGTCCGGAAATAGATTCAATTTGGAAGTAGGTAGAAACAACTTTGCCAACCGTGTAGTTAATGAATGGAATAAACTTCCTGCACAGGTAGTGCAATGTAGTTCAGTTCGAAGCTTTAAGAATCATTTAGATAAATACCTAAGATGCTGTAATGATTTTAATTTATCTTACATTATTTGTTTTTGTTTTGTTATCATTTGTCTGTCTGATTTTCATTTATTATTAGTTATATGTCAATTTATTATTATTTACTATTTACCTGTTTGTTTATTATTTAACTATACCTATGCATTTATTTATGTATTTTATTTGTTATTTACATTATCATAGTTTTTATTTATTATTTTATTATTAATATGATTTTTTTTCGCATCCGACCTAGATATGGATCAAAAGGTCTCCTGTCGGCATGCTCCGCCTTTGTAATTCTTTGTAATCCTTACTTCCACAAGCTCATACAATTAAGTCTATTTCAATTTATTCATTATTATTTCCCGATACCACCATTATTCCAACATTGTGTATGTATCTTCATACTAAGGTTCTGCAAAAGGCCTTGTATTTTTTCTTATCCTCCATAAGTACCAATTTCACCGGGGACAGTGAGGACAGCTGACTGAGCATCTGTTGTCAAACCCTTCAATGTCCAGCGTGCACACTTGCGCGCGCACGCATATGGAGCGAGCAGTACGCCAACGTCTTCAAACCAACTCTCGAGGGACCCTCTATTGTTCCTCCGGATCTCAAGCCAAGGGACATTCAATTGCCCTTAGTGACCCGAGGACTAGACTTTCCAGCCAACACCCAGGACACCTGCGTCGGACAAAAGAGACCGTGCTCCTCGACTACAATAGAAACTGCACCTGTCCGGCGCCTGTCATCGTTGGTCAATCCGACTCGCCGAACTTTTTTTTTACTGTGAATATAGCAGAGAGAACACTGGAACAGTAAAGAAAAGAGCCCGCTTAGACTTTGCTTCTCCAAACACCAATATCTTTATAATGTAGACAGAAACTACAAATCTACAGACTGTAAGGTCTGGCTGAAGTTGACTGTTGTTTCTTATTTCCAAAACCTGGACCTTACGTACTCGTTGGTGACAACCTTTCTTCACACATTTCGGCTGGTGTTATTGAGATATGTGAAACAAGCAACTTACGGATGGTACCAAACAGTACGCATTTTCTCTGGCCTCTGGACGTGGTTGCCTATGAACTGATGAAGTAGCAGAAAGTTTGACGATTGCATAGCTGTAATACCTGACTCCAGAAAAGCTCATTTTACTGGATGTCAACATTAGGCGAAACATTAGTGGAAGAGCCGTTAGAAATATTTCAAAACACGTTCGCTAGAATTATATTTACATTTCATTTAAAGACAAGTACTTCCGAATCAATCCAGTTCAAATGGCATGATGAAGAAACGGGGAAATTATTGCGAAATAGAGACAGGATTATTGGAAATTCAAGTGGATGAATCCCCTAATGATAATTATCAGTTATATAACGACCCAGAGAGATTTGAAAGAAACGTTTATGTAACGACCCAGAGATTTGAAAGAGACGATCAGGATCAGAAGCGACAATTAGAGACGAAAATGCCTTACAAGTCTACAGAAATTCTCAAGAATTCTAGTTACATTAGAAATAAAAATGTATTGAGGAATCACATTGGCCTACTTACGTCTGTCAACGGTCGACTTGTACATTCAAATGAAGGTTTGTGCGATTTCGTAAACGAAACACTTCAAAGCAAAATATTAATTCATCTAAGCCATATATTACATTGAGCGGAAATTTACTCACTTCGATAAATATAACAAAAGAAAGCACTGGATGATATAGGAAAAACTCAAGAACACCAGGGCACAACAGTTGGCATCTAATATTTTTTTTTAGGAAAAGAAGAATTAAATACTATCCCATTAGAAACTATCAAAAAAGGAAAAGAAAAACTATCACGATCGAGGATGTAGTAAAAGAATAAAGATTACCATACGTTACCTTAAAATGGATGATCAGAAACTACAAACCTACAGGTCTGACCACAAGAAAAAAAAAAAAAAAAAAAAAAAAAAAAAAAAAACCGCTAACAGTTGCGGCAGCCCCACTCCCACCCCGACCACCACCACCACCCACCACCCCTCTTTCTTTTTCCGATGTTGGGTCGTCACCGCCTGGCCAAGACTGTCGGGAACCAATTCGACATAGCCCGCATGAAAAAATATGGAAACAAAGGATTACAAAAGAGGAGTATGCCGAAAGGAGATCTTTTGGTCCATAACTTGGATGCGAAAAAATATATATAATAATAATAGATAAATAAACAAATAAAAAGTATAACAACATAAATAAAAATAAACAAAATAAATGCATAAGTATAGTTGAATAATAAACAAATAGGAAATTAGTAAATAATAACTTGAGAGATAAATAATAATGAATGAAAATCAAGCAAATGATAATAAACAGACAAATAATAACAAACAAATAAACAAATAATATAGGATTAATGGCAGACATTACAGCATCTTGCTTAGGTGTTTATCTAAACGAATCGTAAAGCTTCGAACTGAACTACATTGCACTGCCTCTTTAGAAAGTTTATTCTATTCATTGACTACACGGTTGGTGAAGTTGTTTCTACCCACTTCCAAATTAAATCTATTTCCTGGCAGTTTGAGACCATTACTTCTTGTCGCATTCTCATTCATTGTGAAAATTTTGTCACTTTTGATGTTGTCAATTCCCTTTAGAATCTTAAAGACCTGTATCAAGTCACCCCTGAATCTACGCATTTTTTTGTGGAAAACAGATTCATAATTTTTAGTCGATTTTCGTATGTTATATTTTTCATATTTGGGATCAGTTTTGTGGCTCGCCGTTTTTTTTTTTTTCCAATCTGTCAATGTCTTTGATGAGATTCGGTGATCATACGGAAACAGCATATTCCAAATGTGGACTAATATAATTATTTATATAGCTTGTTAGTGAGAGATGGGCTTTTGAAGTCAAAAGATCGTGCAATCAGTCCTAGAATCTTATTTGCTTTCTCTGAGGCTGAAATACACTGCTAAGGTGATTCGAGATTGTTACTGATATTTTCCAAATAACTTGTAATTGTACTTACTGTTATTTTTACTTATGTACATAACCTTGCATTTACTTGTGTTAAATTTCATTAGCCACTTTTCAGACCACTGCTGTAGTTTATCTAAATCATCTTCAATAGATTTCAGTCCGTGGTCTTTATAATATATACTATGAATAGAAGTGGCCCGAGAACGGAACCTTGAGGAACTCCACTCGTAACATTTTCCATCTAGAAGTTTTGCCATTTAGAACAACTCTGTTTTCAATCATTCAACCAATTACTAGTCCAACTTAATAGGCTACCACTTATTCCGTGTGAAGCTAATTTAGTAAGTAGTCTTTTGTGGGGGGACGATATAAAAAACTATTGCAAAGTCTAGATATATTAAATCTATATTGTTTCTTTTGTCATAATTCGAGATGACTGCGTTGTAGAATTCGAGTAAGTTAGTCACGCAAGAACGTTTCCGTCTGAATCCATGCTGGCTATCATTTATCAAACAGTTACTTTCTAAATGATGTTTGATAGCATCTCTGATGATAGTTTCCATCATTTTTCCTACGATTGAAGACAAGCTTATAGGCCTGTAGTTATTTGGTTTCTTTTTTTCGCCTTTTTTTTAAATATGGGATGCCAGAAAAAGTTACTTTGAAAGTTACTATGAAATAAACGATAGTCTGCACAGTTTTAGACGTAAACACTCTAATCTAGAATTCTGTAATATAGTTATCTCTAACTACGAGAGGAGGAATAATGTAGATTTAATATACCTGGACTTTGATCAAGCTTTTGATACTATCCCGCATGGGAGACTACTGACTTAACTTGTTTCGCATGGATTAAGCGGGAACTTGCTAAGCTGGATTAGAATCTGCTTGAACAATCGTAAACAGCAAATTGTTCTGAATGGTTAGATTTATAGTTGGAATTTTTTTTTTACTACTGGAGTTCCTCAGGGTCTTATTCTAGGGCCACTGGAGCAAGGTCATGCCTCCAAGAATTCGTTTTCTGTAGAATACGCACACCATAAGTAAATTTCTGTATTAATAATTGTCACCCCGCTGGAACTTGCATTATAGAAGTATATATTTATTAATACTTTTATGTCCAACATATCAATATGTAAAAATCTAATGTTAGTATTAGTCTGTAGAATTAGAATTGTAATTTATAAACCAAATTAGTCGTGGTGCTATTAAATGTGCATTATATCCTTCTTGCATAAAGAAATATATTTCGCTGAGAAGACAGCGGCTTATGTCACCTATACTCGCATTATTGTACCAATCAACAAGTCCCGAGAGAATTGGAGCTTCCCTAATTCCATTCATTCTCTCACTGACGAGCACCGACACCAGTATGTAGTAATATAGCACTACAAGTGGTGAACCCGGAGCTGTAGACCAGACATCCCAGCAGTCTCCGCAGCAGCACAGGACGGCGCCCCTACCAGAGTGTCCAGCCGTCACCACTGCATAGGATGACGCCTTTAGCAGAGTCCAGCTGTGAACGCAGCAGTCATCGCCCCGGTGCTGCTGCCACTACCGCCTACGGACCTCCCGCTGCTGGCCCTGCCGGAGACACTACTACTGCCGACGGACAAGCCCCCTTCCTACAGCTGCCGCCGCTGAGCCTACCGATGGACCAGCCCCCTCCTACAGCTGCCGCCTCTGGGTCTACCGCCGCCGGAGCTGGTGCCACTCCTGCCCACGCCCCGTACCTGCTACCGCTGGCCCTGGAATTACCACCGCTGGAGCCGCCGATGCTGGGCCAACAGCCGCCTCCCGAAGCTGCTGCCGCTCCCGCCCCGGAGATGCTACCGCCACCCTGCCCGAGGCGAACCTCTGCCCGGCCGCCGCCTCACTGTTCTCTGGAGGGGCGAATCTCTGACCGACCGCGGCCCGCCCGACTGTTTCCATGAGAGGCGAACCTCTGCCTAGCCGCCGTCTCACTGTTCCCTAGAGAGGCAAACCTCTGCCCGACCGCGGCCCGCCCGACTGTCTCCCCGCCTCACTGTTCCCTCGAAAGGCGAACCTCTGCCCGACTGCGGCTCGCCCGACTGTCTCCCCGCCTCACTGTTCCCTGGATAGACGAACCTCTGCCCGACAGCGGCCCGCCCGACTGTCTCCAGGAGAGGCGAACCTCTGCCCAGCCGCCGCCTAACTGTTCCCTTGGAAGACGACCCTCTGTCCGACCGCGGCCCGCCCGACTGTTCTCCTGGAATGGCAAACCTCTGCCCGCCCGCCGCCTCACTGTTCCCCCGGAGAGGCGAGCCTCTACCAGTCGCTGCCCTCAGAGCCGACGCCGCCATGAGCCGACACTACTCAGCACCGCCGCCAGTCCCGGACCGCCCTGCCCTGCCGACAACGCTGCCTCTAGCCGCCACCGCCGCTTCGAGCTGTCGTTGTCACTGCTGCCTGTCCCGGACCGCCCGCTGAGTCGCCGCTGCATGTCCCGCACCGGCATGCCGCCCCCAGCTGCCGCCGCCCTGACCTGCTACTAACGCAGTCTCCAGCCGCTCCGAGCTGCCGTAGTCGCCCGCGCACACTGCCTGCTGGCCCCCGCCGCCACTATCCGTCGCCCCGAGCTGCCGACAACGCTGCCTCCAACCGCCATCGCCCCCCGGAGCTGTCGCAGTCTCCAGCCGCTCCGAGCTGCCGTAGTCGCCCGCCCTGCCTGCTGGGCCCCGTCGTCTCGACCTGCCGACAACGCTGTCTCCAGCCGCCTCCGGAGATTTCGCTGTTGCCGTCCCTAACTGCCGAGGTCGCCTCGAGCCGATCCTGCCGTCGCCGCCCGAGCTGCCGACGCCGCAGCCGCCTGCCGCGCTGTCACCGCCTACCGGACAGACGACAGCCGCCAACCGCCGCTTCCAGATTGCCAGCCGGACCGCCTGACCGTCCATGGACCCCTACCAGCCTACACGCTCACACCTGCCATGTCGGTGACTTCCGATCCTGCTGACAACTCGTCGCGCCTCGAGACTGAAATTTCGTTCCTCTTACCTCGTCAATGGGGGGGGGGGGGTAATGTAACAAGGTTATGCCTTCAAGAATTCGTTTTCTGTAGAGTACATACACCAGAAGTAAATTTCTGTATTAATAATTGTCACCCCGCTGGAACTTGCATTACGGAAGTATATATTTATTAATGCTTTTATGTCCCATATATCATTATGTAAAAATCTATAAATGTTAGTAGTATTATTGTGTAAAGTTAGAATTGTTTTTTATAAACCAAATTAGTCGTGGCGCTACTAAATGTGCATTATATCCTTCTTAAATAAAGAATTATGTCTCGCTGAGAAAACAGTGGCTTATGTCACCTATACTCGCATTATTTTACCAATATACAAGTCCCGAGAGAATTGGAGCTTACTTAATTCCATCCATTCTCTCACTGACAAGCACCGTCACCAGTTATGTAGTAATATAACACTACACCACCACTTCTGGATGCTGGAGTGGATGTGAGATTTTCTGATTACCAGATTAATGAAGGAGGGCATGAGAGACATGTCAAAACGGAGGGAAATGGTTAACGCATTTTCGCATGGAGTGTATGGATAAAACGACCTATTATGAGAACTGATTTGCTGATTGTGCGAAGATAATCAGAACAATGAAAAACATAGACGAGTGCAAGATGTTACATGAGAATCTGGATATGAGTGGATCCGTGAATAGGGAATTGATTTAAATCCAAAGAAATATAAGATGTTGGAAATGGGTGTAAGAATATGGTATCGCTGCACTATAGAACGGATAATGATATAATTACCTAAGCGAAGGATAAGAGGGACTTCGAATGATGGTTATGTAAATTTTGTCAACGGAAATATATCAGAAGGACAATTGTGGAAACCTATAAACTATTGAAGAATATAAATGATTATCAATAATTTGATTCGCCCTAGAGTGTAGTGGCCGCCACACAAAAAATATAAACAAAATAGAAAATATTCTGAGAGCTGCATAAAAGGGGTTCCAGATGATAGAACATTCGAAGAGACTGAATATTATGGACGTGGCAACGTTAGAGGAAAGGTGATTTGGTAGCTTTGTTCTGAACACACCAACCTGCATAGCAGACAAAAACCCAATAGGAAATTTGGGGGAGGACATAACCTAACCTGACCTAACCTAACTTAACCTAACTTAACCTCCAGATTGCCTCTGGGGTCTTGTCCGGGTATGACAGTCTTCGCTGATTGGTGTTTTGTCCGTTGGGATATTGTCCGTTCACCCGCTGTTTTACTGCCATGAAAGTTGTAGATATATTTGACAAGATGGACCTCTTATTGTGGGAACAAAGAAAAAACTAAAAGCTAGGAGATTGAAAAAAAAAAAAAAATGAATAGGATAAATAATTGTTTGAAAGCGATTTGAGTATAGATTTGCGTGTAGGATTACCGATGGAATAGTTTGGAGGTAGTACAATGAAATGAAATGGGAATTTAAGATCAGGTTTGACCAATGGTAATACAGAAACGAGATCCTATGGGCATACCTCTTATCCTATATACTGCAAATAGTTAAATACATACATATAGAACCTCACAAACGTAGCTCCTTTCTTGTATATTACGATAAACACACACACACACATACTTGCACGCGCACACACATATACACACACGCGCACACACGCACACGTACAAATACAATAGAGAAAAATATAGGAAGAGAGAGAGAGAGAGATAGAGAGAGAGAGAGAGAGAGAGAGAGAGAGAGAGAGAGAGAGAGAGAGAGAGGAGGGAGGGATGGGGAGGGAAAGAGAGAAAGTGGGAGAGGTGAGACCTTGCTAGACCAAACTCTTACACAATTGCGAAGGAATAAAAAGGAGGAGGAAGGGTGGCTGAGAAGAAGAGGAAAGAATGAAGAAATGAACAACAGCAGGATGTACAGTTGCCTACAAAATTGTAAGTACGGCTGTGGCAGATGTCATCTAGGGAGGTGTGGACAGCGTATATATATCACTAGGTGGTACCTTATGACGTGAATGGGCCATTTACGACCTTACAGATGTGTACGTAAAAAAAAAAAAAATAAAAAAAAAATAACAGTTTCGTGGAAGATTCCGGCAGAAACTGTGAAGCCAAGTGAACCTCAGCATGTGGTGAGCTTACGGAAAGAGGCGCTTAGCTGCAGCCGCCAGGTTATAAGTGTTATAGTCTACATTAAATTTGGTATACATTGTCCCAAAAATGTACTTACCCCGTGATGTAAAATGTACACTATGATGTAAAAAGTAAAATATTGGATACACGCAGGGGAGATTAAATTAGGTTTACGAGGAAAAGACTAAACTTTTCTTTAATTTCGTTTCTTTAATGTAAGCAATTTCACTTGTATGTGTAATTACAATTGCGAGTAAAATTTCTTAACATTGTATTAGTCTTAGAAATTCAGACTAGGTTTTGGAGTAATATTTTTGGAGGAGAATCATTTTATCTAACTGTTGCCGATGATTCACAAGCGCCTCTAACCTTATTCTTGGAAAAAGTTCACCCTGAGGAAAGAAGGTTCCCACCGACTGCATGAAATCGTGAGGTTAGCCATAACGAGACTCATAAAGCGTGACTACACCGCTGAACGGGTTAACCGAAAATGATTCTATTTCCATTTGTTTATATTCAATTATCATTTACCTATTTATTCATTTATCTATTTATTATTCAAACTGCTAACCCCCTGCGTACAGTGGCAATTTTCCAGATTCCTATGTTTATCTTTGTGCTCCCCCCCCCACCCCCCGCCACCATAGGTAGAAAGAATCCATCTCACGTCTTCCGTACTTCAAACCGACTGCCGCCACATTATTTCATTCGTCTCAGTGACAGCCCTCGGTAGTAAAACTATTATTGGAAATTATGGGTGAATATACTGTAAACAAACTTCAAACGGCCTATCATTTATGCATGATCATTTTCTAAGTCTAACGTAATTACATGCGGGTTATCGAAGGGAAGGAGGGAAGGAGCGAGGGAAGCTGATCAAATGAACTTTAAACGTTAGGATCTCTCCAACTGAATAAACTCGACGGGTGTTGGCGTAGGCAACGTGGGTGCCATGATAAATATAGTATTGCTGAAGGGGTTGGCACCGGGATGAACGAAATTGCCAAGAGGAATGCCAGAATAAATACATCCCAGTAAGGAAGGGGTTGAAGAGGTGCCACAATGATGAAGGTAGACAGAATAAAAATATACGTATCTCCATGTACGGAATGGGTTAAGAATCGAGGGAAGAGATAAATTGCAACGTGTACATCTAAGACTGGAGAGAGAGAGAGAGAGAGAGAGAGAGAGAGAGAGAGAGAGAGAGAGAGAGAGAGAGAGAGAGAGAGAGAGAGAGAGAGAGAGAGAGAGAGAGAGAGAGAGAGAGAGAGAGAGAGAGAGAGAGAGAGAGAGAGAGAGAGAGAGAGAGAGAGAGAGAGAGAGAGAGAGAGAGAGAGAGAGAGAGAGAGAGAGAGAGATTAACGACCTGGTAGGTGAGATTTGTTGAGTAAATATATGAGTGACAGTACCACTGGATCCAAGGTGTTGATGTTGCCACCAGCTCGGCACTTTAGTACACGCCCGCGCCATCTATCGCCGGTTATTATGGGCACACCGACGCACTGAGACCTACTGGCGATAGCAACTAACCTTGATATTCATTTTTATTTCTTCTAGTTCTGCTAGTCTGTAATTTCATAACGTTAAAATAATTAACTATGCGTTGTAGCTAATTTTCAATGTCGGTGGCCGATGGGAGATTTCTTCAGCTGAATAAAATCACCTGTCAAAGGACGGGCATTATTCGAGATGAGCACAACTCACCTGCGAATAACGTGTGCCCCCCAACTAATGGTAAAAGATGCATTGTTGCACCAGACAAAAGGTAAACCCTATCTATAGTTCACGTTTGACGCAGCAACAGCACATTATTAAAACACACACAAAAAAAGAGAGAAAAAATGTATTAAAAATGAACACTACACCGCATGGTACGGGCATATGCATTCAAATGGTAAAGAACACGTTTATTGTATATTCAATATGACGCTATCTGTCGCTTGAAGGGTTGTTATTCTTGTTGTTAATGTTCTCGAGTTACAATCTGAATGTTATTCCTCGGGTAGTACAACAGCACAGTACACCATATCGCAAGAAAACTCATCAACACATAGATTGTTGTAAAACAATTTTCGTGATTCGTAGTGAATGTGTTTCGTTTTGCGTACGGGCATCGCCTCGAGTGGATGTTTGTAAACGTCTTCATAATTATGGATGGAAACACACTGGTTTGTGTAAATACATTTACACGTCAAGTGTTTGGCAAAAGTACCTTCCTGGTTCCACTCCTTTCTCAGCAACACAGTGACTTACCAACCATCTCCTCCCTCTCACCCGGTAAGGTATGATATATATTCAGGAGGAATTATGTGGCAATGAGAAACATATATTGAACATTGTGCCGGGTTGTCATGCTCGTTTGAGAATCTACACTTTTGATAACTATTTTCCTTTCCATTAACATTTTCAGCAACCAAACACAAATATATACTAAGATAATGTGATCAGCCTCCGTGTCACAGGCCAGTTAAATGGTCTACAGTTTATTTGGTGAAATAGGAATGTAGTTGCGGCCATACTGTTGATGGGAGATTGGCTCTAAGGAAGGAACATTGTACCCGTTGTAAATTGAAATAATCTGTGTATAGTCTTCGTCTTATCTTGTGAAGGACAACAGGCACGTCGCATGCAAGAGAGACTGCAATCATCTCTTACATGTAAAGCAATTATATAATATACAAACATGAAAGGAATGTTAGCAGTGACTAAATTCAGTTCGTCCGTAGATGGCGCCTGTAGCCATGTTACGTCACACAACTGCTCTGATCGAAAGCATCTGACGCCATCTATGTCGACATGGAGGTACTACGACACATCTTTACTTCTACACATATTTCTTAAACTTCCAGGCAAAGTTTGGTGAGATGTTGGAAACTATTTAAACTATGTTAGCTTGCAAACGGTAAAGATCCCCTTCTCCAAAATATGGTCTCATGAACTTCCCATTGTCGTTTTTTTAATCAGATCGCTGATCGGTGGAGAGTAGCGGTGTGGCGTCCTTATTAATGAAATACAGATTTCAGGAGAATGACACTGGATGACATGTTAGAAAAGTGTGTGAAGCAGTATGAGTAAAAAGCATTTTTCACTTTGTAATTTACATGCCGGCAGTTTTCATTATCTACAGTCCCTACACAGACGAAACAAATCGTGCGGATACACAACTACACCAACAATGCAATATCAGGTTTTCAACACCGCAAATACCACATTACAATTCTGATAAACGTATTTCCAAATGCTTAAGTGGCAGGTAGATATCACCACACCATATCGCTGTGGTAAAACATATTAACTGAAAGAAAGCTGTCCGTTGAAACACCGTAGGATAAATATTAAACGACGAAACGAAATGAAAACAAACGAGACGCGTACGAAGCCTGCCAAAGGAATAAAAGATGGGGTTTAGTCGTTTCGAAACGAAACTATGGCAACTTTGAAGTCCTCTCACCTCCCTATCCGGTATTGATTTTTAGCTATGCGGAGTTGCTCCCCTACGTCACCCAATTCCTGAACAAAATTGTAAACAAACCAAACTTGGATATCCACCCCGAGACGGAGTTTGAAAATGACCGGAAACCGAACTCATCACATTAACGGAAATTTATGAGGAGGGAGGGGAGGGAGAAACTCGCTTCCAAACCCAACCTTTACCTCCACTGTAGTTTTGCAGGAATTATTACCCACCAACCACCATGAGAAATGTCAAAATCCCATGAACTTGCCGAGTTAACATGTAACAACTCATACTTATGATAACTTCTACAGGGATTGGGCGAAGATTCCTTACGGCGCGGCGGTGCAACGGACAACGACGATTTTTAATGTGTCACGAGCCATGATCAACTGTAGAATGTCCACACCAGCAACACTGAAATGTACATCTACACCCCAAGCATGCGTGTGTGCATGGGGAGTGGGGTTGAATTACACAATTAATCCGTATATTTTCTAGCTGCCGCCAAACAATTTTATTAAGCTGAGGGAAATCCCCTTCGGAATAGTCGTCTACTATCTTCCACCAACTTCCTCATTCACACAAACTTGGTGCCGCCTAACCAAAACTATGCTAATTGTGGGTGGATATTCTACAGTTGATCGATGTTGATTCTACAAATGAGTGTAGTTGGGGTGGAGATTTTACAATTGATCAGGGTATGGGAATTCTACAATTGATTCAAATATACTAGTCATGAAAAGCAGTGCAAAGGTTTAACTGCTCCGATCCGCAGTGAAAGGGTAAAAGAAATCAACATAGTTCTGAGAAGACAAGGGTATCTTTGTGTGTGTGTGTGTGTGTGTGTGTGTGTGTATATATATATATATATATATATATATATATATATATATATATATATAAATATATATATAAAGATATGTATAAAAATATATATATATATATATATATATATATATATATATATATATATATATATATATCAGGGTTGGTTCCAAGTACTTGTAGTTTGTACTAGGAGTTTATAAATTCAATGGTGTTTGTACATGTACTTAAACCCAAAGTATTTTAAAAATAACAAATATATCCAAGTATAAACAATTACATTGCATTTAATAAAATTTTATATGCTGTAAATATATTCTAGCAAACTTTGTGATGATACTATTGGGTAAATGCATTTATTGTATGTGTCTAAGGGAGGGTAGAGTGCTGGAGGACTGGATGAATGCTTGTAAAATTCCACTTTACTAGGGAATAGAGGACGAATGTGATTGTAGTAGTTTCAGGAGGATCATTTTGTTGAGTCTAGTTATGGAAGGGTGTTAATTGAGAGGATTAGGAGAGGAACAGAGTTAGTGATTGGTGAGGAACAGTGTGGGTTTAGTTAGGTAAGGGTTACGTGGATCAGATTTTTGTGGTCAGGCAGATATGCGAGGGAGCTTTACCAAAACATAAGGATGTTTTTTTGAGCCTTTATGGATTTGGAAAAGTATTATGACAGGATAGACAGGAAGGCACTGTGGGAGGCTTTGCAGATATATGGGATTGAGGGAAAGCTGCTAAGGGCAGTCAAGAGTTTACGAAAGTAGTAGAGCCTGTGTTAGAATTGGAAATGGAAGCAAGTATTCTGTGGTAAAGGTAGGGCTGTGTCAGGGATGTGTGCAGGAGGTAAAGGTAAGGGGAATTGGCAGGGGACTGAAGATGATTAAAGAAAAGTGGGAAGTGAGCCATTTGTTGTTTGCTGACGACACTCCGCTTGTGGCAGGGTCAGGGGGAAGATTAAGGCAGTGGCGGAGTTTGGGAAAGTATACGATAGGAGAAAGTTGAAGGTAAACGTGGGTAAAAGGTGATAAGATGTACAAGGGGAGAGGACGGCAGTGAGTTGTAATTAAGTCTTAAAGGAGAGAGGCTGGAGGAAGTGGATAGCTTTAGGTATTTTAG
The DNA here is from genome assembly GCF_046742065.1 of Oratosquilla oratoria. Lineage (NCBI taxonomy): Eukaryota > Metazoa > Arthropoda > Malacostraca > Stomatopoda > Squillidae > Oratosquilla > Oratosquilla oratoria. Next base: position 21,267,510 of record NC_134800.1, read on the forward strand.
GGTCGCATGTGGCAGGAAAGGGAGTAGCGGAGGTGGTGGTAATTTGTAGACTGAGAAAAGCAATTAAATGCATTGGGGGCTTAAAAAGTGTAATGAGAAATAGGCGGCTGGGAATGGATTCAGAAAGAAAATCACATGAAGGAGTGGTTGTGCCTACAACACTGCATGGGGCAGACTTGGAATTTAAGAGAAGTGGAGAGCAAAAATTTAAATGTGTTTGAGATGAAATGTCTGAGAAGTATGGTAGAGGTTACAAGGTTGGATAGAGTGAGAAACGAGGTGAGGAGGAGAGCGGGGGTGGAAAAGGAGATGACAGATAGTGCTGATGAAAGATTATTGGGATGGTTTGGACACATGGAAAGAATGGGTGAAGAAAGCTCAGTAAAAGAGATGTGGAAAGCAGAGGTGGAGGGAGTGGACTTGAGGGGACCGAGGATGAGATGGATGGATGGGGTAAAAGGAGCATTGGGAAAGAGGGGAATGTCTGTTGAGCAAGGAAGAGAGAAGTTAGGAGATAGGGGTGAGTGGAGAATGGTTGTGTATAGATGATACTGTGGTGCAAGGATGGGAGGGGCGGGGTATGGGGGAAGTAGGGAGTGGCTGTATGTGAATGCTATTTTGACGAAGGGATATCTCCCTCCCTTCTCTTTGTCTGCATGAGGAGATGGAGAGGTGTATGTGTGTGTGGGGGGGGTCGCCGATTAAGTGAAGTGGTTCTTGCTGTGGTTGTAGTGTGTCTTGCTGCATTGCTTCTGACCCAGGGCATTGAGCGGGATAAAGGGATGACCCGTCATCCACGAGGAGCTAATATGAGAGTGGGGTGAGGTTGGTGGATAGGAGTGGAATGGGTGGGAGTGGGTACATATCTATTGACTTGACTACCTCCCTTATATGGGAAGCCTTTGGTATATTGACAGATAGAAATGCACTTATCTGTTATTTTTAATTATAAAACTACCAGATATACTATTAATATAGAACAACTTGGGACAAGTTTTGATGTTGCGATACCTACCCTTATATCCCTGCAGCAAATTTAGTGTTATTGATATGAGAAATATATGGATAGTTTTTTGCATTTGCAAACAGGGAATATTACTTGTTCAAGTTATTCATAAATTATATGTTCTTGTTTTGCAATTCTGTGATAAAAATAGTGATGTGCTAAAATAAAGGTAAATTTTCCATTTACTTTTTTTTTTTATATCGAATCCCACTTTTTAACAGTGTACTCATAAATGTGTATACGAAAACAACTAACTTTCTTGCTTTACGAATCTGTGACAGGATTTTTTTAAACACATAAAGTACTTGTACTTAATTACAATGTGTGTTTAGAGTTGGATTCAATCGCATAACAAAATTACTGTACTTGTACTTGAAAAACATCCAAGCACTTGTTCTTGGACTTAATCATAGTTACATGTACTTGGATCCAACCCTGATATATATATATATATAT
>NC_134800.1:21271471-21303971 GCF_046742065.1 Oratosquilla oratoria
ATTTTTCCAGGTGACATTTTCCCTCTTATTCTGGTTCCTGCCAAACCATTCTATTCGTCTCTTATGACATTCCCCTCTGTATCAAAGGGATACACATAGATGCCAAGTGCTACAGAACACTGACTAAATAATTCAGAGGAGAGATACAAAATGCGGCGGTCAGGAAGAGGATGAAGGCTACCAGTGTGGAGGAAATGGCTTTGCGTTCTACTTTGTTCAAAGGGAACAAAAGAGAAGAAATCTGGGAAAATTGAAGGGACTGCAGCATCCTTAATTCCATTGACTGCTTCACCAATCCTGCACCTACCCTTCACGCCATATCACACAAAGAGGGGGAGGGGACAGAAAGACGAATAAACACAGAGAGAGGTCTAATGAATGCAATAAAAATAAATCCTGCAACATATCACTCATTTACAATAATCTACTTCCAGGACCCAACATGTCCATACAGAGACACATACAGATTCAGATAACAAAATAATAATAATAATAATAATAATAGAAATAAAATAAATATATAAATAAATAAACGAAAATATATATAAATGCTTCACCAGGCTCCCTCGGATATCAAAATCATATTAGGCAATTCATGAGAACTTGGCGCAAGCTTTCCTCACTGATGTAACTGGACATTTGGTTTGAATTCTCCAGTTTCGTAAATCTGTATTTCTTTTCACTAGTACCTTTTTTTATCTTTTGTGTTGGACTGCATCCCCCCCAGGATTTTTAACCTAACGGCAGAGGAATTTTTTGTTTCTAAATAAACCCGCGCCTAGTTAAAGCGGACAGACTATAAAGCACTGTATGCATGATTTCGCCTGCAATAAATACGCCCCAAGTACTCATCAGAGTGACTGCCAAGTGCCAACCAATGGCCACGAACTTCGAGACCAGTGCTCGGCACTAACTGCTGGCCGTGAGAATCTACGACATCCACATGGCGTCTGCTCAGGTGTGAATCGTTAGATCTATGTTTTGGAGAAAAAGAGAGAGAGAGAGAGATTTACCTATATAGGGAGTAAGTGCCGACGTGGAAAACGGGAGAGGGAGGGGAAGAGATAGATGAATAGACACATAGCAAGAAAGAAAAAAAATAGAGAAGAATGTACTCATATAATGAGAGAGAAAGTACTGATGTGGAAAACAGGATAGGAAGGAAAAAGAAAGACGAACAGACATATAGAAAGAAAGGATATATATATATATATATATATATATATATATATATATATATATATGTATATATATATATGTATATATATATGTATATATATATATATGTATATATATGTATATATCTATATATATATATATATATATATATATAGAGAGAGAGAGAGAGAGAGAGAGAGAGAGAGAGAGACTGAATCGCCGAGCCCAGGTTTCAAACGCCAAACGTCCAATTCTGATTTCGGCGGCTTTTATTTCATTTTGGGGTTGAGCGGTGCCCTTCCTAGCGTCAATCCCCTTCGCCACCGAGGAGGTGGGAGGCGGGGGCTGCCACAGAAATAAATAAGACAACCTAGCGGTAGCAGGGGGTGGGGGGGGATACCACCTAATACTGACGAGGTTAATCGATAGGTTGTAACCTCTTTGCTATCGACTGAGTAGCAAGGAGTGGGTGAAATAATCTGGCGGCAGCTAAAAAAAAAAAAAAAAAAAAAAGGAGAATGCCATCCAGCACAAAAGTGGTTAAAGAAGGTGGATTGAGGAGGGCAAGAAGAGAGGGGATGCTGAACACACCTGGGAACTTGGGGGTCAATTTCGAGTTCAGAATAACCTTTTCACCATGATATATATCCTCGGATCGAGTTTACTTATTTCGGGAAAACATTTCAGATAAACAAACTTAGGGGTCACCGGACTGAAGGACTTAGTATCAACAATCAATCTTTAATTCATATTTCCCTTCCTCCATCAAGAATCTATGCATCCGCCTCTGCAGTGTCTTGATCACGAATTTTATGTAATTCTGCTACACTACTTTATCACTGTATATCTATTCCCGTGGTACAAAATTGATTAGAAAGGAATCAACTGGTTCAGATTCTTCGCTCAATAGTGGACTTTCACTTAACTATGAAATTTGACGTTGATAACAGTTACCCGATTTGTCGTTTTACCTTCTACGCCATCATGACATTTCCCGGACACGATGGCCGGGAAACAAACCCAAACATATTGAGAAACCTGATTCCTGAGGGAGTTGAAAGGGAGCAGTGTTACTCGTAGTACCTGCCGGCGTGGCCGTCCAAATCTACTTGTGTCTCATCTATGCTTGACAGAAGCGGGACTTCGAACCGGGAGAAAACGAGAGTGAAAACAGGAAGAGTTCCTAGTTCAGGGGTGAGGAACCCTTGGCTCGCGTGGAAAACAGGGCACACTAACGCCTTTTTTCCAGCAAAGCGAAACCCAGAGCTCACCTTAAAATACATACATACATACATACACACACATATATATACATATATATATATATATATATATATATATATATACATATATATATATATATATATATACAACAAATCACCAAGCACACGTGACAACAATACTTGCAAAAACCACTTGGAAAATAATTTTTTTTTTTTTTATTACCGACCCTGATGTCTTGAATAGAAGAAAACGTTCGGTATTCATTTTTTTCCAAGTGGTTTTTGCATATATATATATATATATATATATATATATATATATATATATATATTATATATATATATATATATATATATATATATATATATATATATATATTATATATATATATTATATATATATATTAGCTCTCCCACGTCTTTTGTATGACCATTGGTAACCGCATGCTGCCCTGGTTGGCGGACTGGGACGTTTGGAAGTGAAATGAGGGGACCCATGCTCGTATATAGGCCTATAACTTTACCTCGTTGGCACGCGAGACAAATATGTATCAAAACTTTGGCTGATTTTGGCACTCACACTTAAAAAGGTTGCCCACCCCTGTCTTAGGTGGCTTTTCCAAGTCGACCATCACGTTGGCTTCCTTCTCTTCCTACTGTACGTCGAATGAGCAATAAAAATTTGCTTGAAGACTTCAACTTTAGGTAGTTTCGTACTAAAGGGGTTTCTCCTTAAATAAGGCTCGTAATATTTATGTACCGAATTCACCAGGAATCCACCAGAATATGTAAAAGATAATTAGAACACAGATATCTCTCGGATAAGTGAACTACATCCAGAAATTATCAATAGAGAGCTTTGAAAACAGAGGTACTTTCTTTACTGCATGGGGAAAAGAAAAATGACGTATTAGGGGTTCCGTATATTACGACCACTACGGAAAATGAAAGGATTTGTATATAAACGTAACTGTTCCAAAGCCGTGCGTTTTAGGAGTTCTGTGTCGCATCTCGGAAGGCAAGGAAGGAAGAATCTTGCGTCTTTTAAGTTAACCAACAAAGCGGGGAAAGGGGTTGGAGATTTAGTGGTAGAGATGGACAGACAGGAATTTATGAGTGAGAGATAAACTGAAATGAGAAGATTTAGCTTGAGAGGGAACTGGAGTTTCCTTCAGAAAGTGAATGTTAGCAGAACAAAATGTATATGTAGGTTTTAGCGTTTGTGGAAGAGGATATGTGAATGTGTGTATTTGCAACGATGAGCGAGATAGATGCAATATGAAGAATACAAAGAATATATAGAACATAGTGTCAAATCAAGGGAACGTGGAGACTCCAATATCAGGCCCTAAATTAACACATCTTTAGGGATGGAGATGTACACGAAAATATCTGGACCACGTCCATATTTTTTCCAGTGGTTTTCAGTAACTTTGATACGTATTTTTGTAAAAGTTTGGAATATATATATATATATATATATATATATATATATATATATATATATATATATATATATATATATATATACATTTATATATATATATATATATATATGTGTGTGTGTGTGTGTGTGTGTGTATGTGTGTGTGTGTGTGTGTGTGTGTGTGTGTGTGTGTGTGTGTGTGTGTGTGTGTAAAACTGCTTAATAGGACACGACTAATTCTAGTTATAACTTGGCTATTTTATTCTTCTTGGAAGCCTCAAAGGCATTCCAAGGATTAAAACCCGTTGTGATGAACAGCTCGCAACTTCCTCTAGTATGTCCCGATGATTCTGCTCAGCTGATGGGGGTGGGGGTTACTCCAGTGAATGAATTGTGTTACATCTATTATAGATTTGAACCCGGCAGATGGTTTAATTACACACCTAAAGGGTTCCCAAAAGGTATTCGATCGATCAAGACCTTCTTTACGTCAAAACCCGTCAATAGCCTCAGCTACTGAAAAATGAAATTGCCCGGCGACTGGCACAAGGAGACCACATAGAGAGCCAAGGTACCGAAATCAAACTCACCGAGGGTGCCCGCTACCCGTCCCGGCCGACCAAACGCACGGGGGGCAAAGAAGGTGACGTCCTCGGTCGCAGATAAGCGCCTCCGGGTGTAAGCACCACACGGTACTGAGAGATTAATCCTTCCTGTCCGGTGACGAATTCCATTATTCATTTGGTCGTGGCATCGTGGTGCCATTAGGCGCTTTCGCTCAGCCGAAGTCCGGCCTTCGAAACAGGGGCTCAGATTAATCTCAATGAGGTCCATCAAGCCGGCAGCATCATTTGCATGTCCCCTTTGATTAATACCAGGTGGTTTTATTCAGATGAGGGGCCTTCGTGAAGATGAAGTGGAAAAAATGGAATGTGAATGGTTGATACAAAGGAGAAAACAAATTCCTAAACTGCAGACTTGATATACGGTAATAACAGAGGCATAGAAAACTGTCATATATGCTGTGAAATGTCATAAATGAACAAACAGAATCTTTTCTTTACTTGAATTAAACCAAAACTGCTACTGAAGGACGCTTCGTTAATCTATTGTTATTATTTTATTAACTATATGTACACTAAAACCCATTTAATACTAATACCGTGTATGGAATAATTTGTTTCCCAAACTGTACACGATGACCAGAACGCCACCATCCCCAGTCTGTCTCATTTCAATCAACACCCGTCCTTTCTATTCTGTACATGATCAATTCTGCCTCTATTCCCATATCAACTACGCTTCCTGGATATACCATTTTGATCTCGCAATCAGTCTGCGCCAAACTCCAAACTCTTTACGATTAAATGTTCGCTGTGCATTTATGATTTTCATTTCAAAAAGCTGCCCTCCGTGCACCTGTGTATACGTACGTGTGTGTGTGTGTGTGTGTGTGTGTGTGTGTGTGTGTGTGTGTGTGTGTGTGTGTGTGTGTGTGTGTGTGTGTGTGTGTGTGTGTGTGTGTGTGTGTGTGTGTGTGTGTGAGTCACGTTTGTGGAAAGGGGTGACAAGGTGCTCTGACGGGAGTTCGGTGGCATGGGGGGAGGGGGGGAGGGGGAGAGGTAGTATCGACTTATCCGGGGAAACGCCGGACCGGTTATTAGCCCGGAAGCCCTGATGCCCAGAAGCCCGGAACTGCGCAGATGAGTCCGTTTCGAAATGTTTCATAGAACTTCGATTCGATGTTTGCGGTCCAACTCAATTCCCCCAAGACACCCCCGTCTCCCTCAAAAGAGTAAATAAATAAATAGATAAATAAATAAATAAATACTTACATAAATTAATAAACAAATTAATACAAATAAAAAGTAAAAAATACCACACTACTCCCAACCTCAACTTCCAATTTGCAGACGACGTGCACTTACAAACCTTCTCTACTTCCAAGAAGCTCTGGTTGACTGCCAAGCGATGTTTGCCATAAAGTGAGTCTTAACTTTTCTCAAACATAATGAAACAGAATGCAAACAAATATATCTTTCATTGTTGTTGCATCAATAATATCCATGTATAAAAACCACCTTTGTAATCAGAGAACTGCCGTATACAGAAATATAATGAATACCTAACAGCGAAATACATGTTTGCATCGTTCTAATAATTATACCATGGGTCAGATCGAGTGTCCGAAGTGGTCCCATCACCCTGTGCATGAGCATCGGTCCCCGTCCGTTCTCCCCCAATTCATACATACATATTGAAAGAAGATCGAATGGCAGGTAAGCCGAGTACCACACAAAGGCTATAATTCATTGTCCCTTCCAGTTTCGCTGACTGGAAACCTGGAAACCCACAGCAGCCAGCAACGGTCTTCTGGATAGTAAGAGGATGATGGGAGCAGTCGCCGGTTATCAGCTTTCTTTGTGTGGGAAAAGTAGAGGGAAAATAGTCAAGGGAAGAACCAAAACGTGTTTGAGATGAAGTGTTCCAGAGGTGGTGGTTACTTGGATGGATAGAGAAGTATGGAGGTGAGACAGAGAGCGTGGGTAGAGAGATGACAGGAAATTCCCTGTTCGTCGCCAGGGATGTGTCAGGTAAGACTACAAGTGTGTATGAACTGATCTTCAAGTCATCTTTCGTACAATACCAATTCAATACGGGCGACCCTACAGAAATTCTGATCAAGATACTCAGGCCCATCCAACAACGTGAAGCTGTCAGCTCTCATATAGGGTTTAACGCATACTATATATCTTTTACTGGCAGGTAGGATTTCTTTACTGATTTCATATTTTAATATCCAATATTATCTACATAAAAAAATCACGCCACTACTTCGGTTGTACTAAGATCCAAAGCTGATAAAAATAAAGGAACTGAGGCTGCGCGCGCAGTGCAGACGACGCATCTGTTCCAGCTCTCCGGAGACGATCTCTGCTGAAGAGGTCTGATCTACTCACCGAACGACACAGCCTTTGGACGAATTCCTGACGAGCTTTTGTCAGAAACGTCGATGTTCAGAAACTCACCCCTGCCCGCTTGCCAACACTCACAGCAACCACCTTTCCGCTTGTTTTTGTTGGTCAGTAATCTGAACTGCTGCCTTTTACATCTGATAGCATTTTACGACACTCAGGACAAGACTTGCATATGAATTATATATCAGTTCTTTGTTTACGTCAATCGATTCCGAAGTCACAGATGCATTTGCTTTGCTGGCAACACTTTAACTTTGAAAATGACTTGTATCTTATTGTCGACAATCCACCACCGTTACCATCATATCTGAAGCTACTTGTACTTTTGTATAAGTACAGTATCAACCAGACCAGCAACAAATCCGGAAGATGCTATTTACTGTAAATCTATTCATTCGAGGGAACGCTTCCCTCTCCCCCCCTGGCACACCGAACTTGTTTGACTCATTCATTGCTAATGACGACTTTTGTCCTTATTCTGGCTGCCGCTAGGAGATTCTAATAAAACGAGGAAAAAGTAAGACACGAAAAAAAATTCATTGTGGGTTCCTTTTCTTTTTTGTCGTTTCCCCCTTTCAATCATTTCAACCCTCCATATTTCCCCCTTCATGTGGATAAGGAAAACAGGAGCTGAAGTAATATAAGTAACATAAAAAACAAGGGTAAAAAGCAACCAAAATGTACGTGCTTAATAACACAACTAACATAATAAACAATTAGTAAATAAAAACAACTACTTTGTTTAGTAATTAAGTAATGTAAGTAGGATTGTTGACACTGTTTATTGTTCATCAGTGGAATAAATTTCCTTCCAGTATAAAATTTCCCGTAAGTTGGTAATTTATAGTTTAAATCGTTGTGGCAGGGGCAAGACCGTTGATGTCGCCTTGTCCTGTGGTGGGCAGTGCGGTCGACACGCTCAGAAAACGAGACGACACAGAGTCGACAAAGTCGGATAAAAATGGACCTCTCTACGGGCGGGTAGTAAATGAGTAGCTAAAGTGGCCAAGAGAACGTGGTGGGAGAAGAAGAAATGATAATAATAATAATGATGATGATAATAATAAAATGCGATAAATACAGGAAATGAGGTAATCAAAATTAATTGCAGGGAAAATGGGATTAGCAATTAGAAGAGTAGAAAAGAAATGTGAGTAAAACTTAAAGGCTCTTACTAAGGAGATCAAATCTATTTTTAACCAGTCCAGTGCAGGGGGGGGGGGTCGGGGATGGGGGGGTTGTGGTGGTTGTAACGTTCCTTCAACTGAACAGAAGAGAACTTGCCTAGTAACGCCTCATCTGCATTATTCAGATTGGGGTTCATCTACTTTACCATGTGGTGTCTCGGCCATATTCGTGTCCAAGAAGATGAATTCTACTCTAGTAATCGCCTAATATACAGACATATATATATATATATATATATATATATATATGTATATATATATATATATATACATATATATATATATATTATATACATATATTTATTATATATATATATATATATATATATATATATATACATATATATATATCTTTCAAGGTTATTGTGCTTCCATTTTCGTCTTTTGGGGGATACCTCATCAAATACTATTTTAATCCAAAATGCTTTTTTCTGAAATCAACATATTTTCCCAGTATTTTGCACAGAATGCTGGTTATTGGTACTAGCTATGTGTTGAATGGGTCTAGACTCCTTTGCATAAGGCGACTATGCCTCCTGGTTTTCATACATTGTTGGAATTTGGACACTTTATTCCTCTGAACAATCTTATACTTTCACTCGCCATGAAACTATACCTGGTGACTCACTATTTATTTCTTGCCTCTTAATCATTTCTTAAGACCTGTTTTATATATGATTAACAGAATCATTCTTTTGTTTTTTCCCTTTTTTGCTCATGAAATGTTTTCTCAAACTTGATAAAGTACTTCTTATGTGCCTGCGTGTGAGTGTCTATGTGTGCGTGTTTGATATGGAAATTCGATCGCCGCCAAAGACAACCTAATATGTGGAGGGTAATGAAAAAGCATAATGACTTCATAGCGGGAATCTCAGGAGCAGGTCAAACAAAAAAAAAAAAAAAAAAAAAAAAAAAAAAAAATCACACAAAAAGTCTAAGACAACGACAACGGGTGAGGAACAGAAATGACAGCAGAAAACAACGCAGGATTAAGAAAATCGAGACAAGTCAAATAAAAGGTATTTGGAAAAAATAGAACTTCGCGAAGACAGGGGCACGGTGAGAGAAAAAAAAGTACAACTGGGGAGAAAAATAGGAGAAAAAAATAGACGGACAGGTATGAGGAAAAGTAAGAAAAGAAGAGGGAGAAAAAGGAAGAGGAGGAGAAGGAAAAGGAGAAGGGAGTGGAAGAATGAGGAAGAGGTGAAAGAAAGGATGAGAAGAAAGGGGAGAGGGCGGAGGAGAAAAGGAGGAGGAGGAGGAGGAAGAGAAGGAGGAGGACGCAGAGGAGAGGAGGTGAAGGAGGAGGCGGAGGGTAAGGAGGAGGAGAGGAGGAAGAAGAGGAGGAGGAAGAGAAGGAGGAGGAGGAGGAGGAAGAGGAGGAGGAGGAGGAGGAAGAAGAAGAGGAGGAAGAGAAGGAGGAGGAAGAGGAGGAGGAGGAAGGTACGATGAGGCAGTTGGTGGATGCGGCAAACAATGCAGTGAGGAGCCCACAAGAGCTCAATATTGCAGAGGATGGCAAAGGCTTCTCTCGAACCCAAAGCCAAACAGACCAGGGAGGAACTCGTACTGTTTGATAATATTAAATGACAAAACACAAAGTGAGCAGAGGATGAGGAGGGACTATTGGTTGGTGGACGTGTGGTTGGTTGCTAGACAGCGAGGCAGGGCAGGAACTGTTGGATAGTATTAATTGGTAAAACACAAAAAGATGAAGCACAGAATAGATGAAAGATCAGACTTTACATGGTTTAGTTCTGACAGACACGAAGGGTTTTTATTCGGGTTCTATCGACTTTCAAAACAGATACATAAATGAATATAGATAAATATATAAATAGAATAGATGGAATAAAACGAGATAAAAAGTTACCCTGACACACTCCCTTATATAAGACAAAATCTCCCGTCGAGACACAAATATATGCATGCTTACATATATAATGTGCGAGTGCATGTGTGCGTGCGTGCGTGTTCCCCTTTGTCTTTGGATCACGGGACGAACTCGTGATCGACAGCTATTTCCCTTCAGGAAGAGAGCTCAGAGCTCGTATGACCAATCTATGGGTAATGCTGTGACCTTATACGCACACACACACCCAACTCCCCGCCCACGAAAGTTGGAGTAACGACTCGAAGCGCATCAATACTGAAATTATTTCAGCCCTGGGGAGGATTCAAACCCGGACCGCCGAAGTGACAGGCTAGGACTCTACAAACCGCGCCACCGAACCGTGTACAGCTGCACAGAAAACTATCGTTAGTAAATCACGCTAATCATTTTGACACAAAATAACGAAACAATTTGAGACAAGTTGAAGTCTCCATCGGAAATAAGATTATCATGTCATAGTTAATCCATATGAACTTCGGAACTATTATTCGATTCATATTCATTCAGTAGGAATTCGAACAATTAGAACCCCAGAAATACCAACCCTTCGGTATCATAAGGTTATGTTCATTCGCGAATGTTTCGACACCCCTACTAACGATAGTTTTCTGTGTAGCTGTACGCACGTGTACGCGTGTGTAAAGAGCGTCATGATCAAAGGCATTTCTATCGAAGGGATGGGGCAGAGGGAGTGCATACACCCCCCCCCCCCCGATTTTAGTCTGTTTCATTGGTTCCCCCCTCCCCCAACTTTTTTCATTAATATATATGAAATTAGTTAAACCAAATTTAAAATGTATTATATGTCAACAATTTGCGTTACAATTTCACATTATCTAAGTTCAGGAAATTTTACTATTCAAAAATGCCAATCTGGGCACTAACACTAGAAAAGTAGACACAGCAAAAACTTGGTTCCAATTGATAGAACAAGTCTACATCCATCTCGCAGTTTATATCGCTTAGTAATCTTACAACTCTACATTTGACTTACAATTCATTATTGATAACTAGCTCCTATTACAGGGCTTCATACAAGTGTTTTTAATGAAGTACATTTCTAAATTTTTTATAACTAATAAAATTCAATAAAATTATGTTATTGTCGTTATTGTCTATAAAAACACGCTTATGAGATAATTTTGATTGTTTTGTTTAGGAATATGATGGGCAACATGATAATCTTAGGTATTTAGCTACACTGAATATATTGATAGTGTACAGAAATCATATCATCAACACTGAATCCACTGAAGTAGTTGCATGGTCATGATTGCAAACCATATTTGTTTACTTATGCTCAATGTTTGAGGTCTTCCATATATACTGTCATAGTTTCATTTCAGCATTTGGTATTATATTCAACGTCACATACCCGTTCTGTGAGCAATAATAGGGATACAGATGTATAGTTAAGTTCAAGCTTATTATTTCAAATAATCGTAACTTTGGCATGTTATCCCCATACATTCACTCGTTATGCCGAGAGACGTCATCTCCCTTCAGTTAATCAACTTGTTGCATTAATGCTTAAATTTCCCCCCTAAGTGCTCCCCTCCCCCTCCCTTACTACTTTCAGAATACAAGGAAAAACGGCACTGGCCATCAGACGATCCGGAAGGGGTCAAACAGTGGGAAGGGTCAGGTGGTCAGTGGAAAAGAATTAGCTTGGCAGCCGAAAAGAGTATGTGTGTGTGTGTGTTTGATGTGTGTGTGAGAGAGAGAGATCAACACTGACGAGATGGGGAACCCATATCCATTAACACCTTTATAGGTTAAAATCACTTTTGAGATCGCAATATTATTCCTATTAATAAAAACACTAACAATGTTACAATTTCTTATTTATCTATTTATTTATTTATTTTTCTTAAAACAGGTTTCAAAGTAAAGGTCCTGCGGGAGAACTTCATACGAAGAACTTGTAGTAAACAAGATGGCAGCATAAAACGGACTTGTCTGTCGGTGTTGCCTCCCACTGAAGAAATAATTAGTTATCATTTATGATAACAAACATGCAGTTTCGGAGACAATTGAAAGGTACCGCCTGGACTGCAAAGAAATATCATATGTGGATTTAATAGTGAGAAGGATGTCTTTCGGAGATAAATAGAAAGAAACAAATAAGCCCAACGCCAGTGACGACGGTTACCACAACATTTCGAATGAACTCGAGTAAGATAACGGTGATGCAGCGGCGACTTTAAAAAGTTTGAGTACAGTTTTAAATGTCTTCATTTTACAAACTATGGATGCCTTCACCGTGCTAAGTATTTTCAGATGATGTAGACAGAGAGAAAACAGCGGTAAAAAAGAAAAATTAAGAATGGTATTGATGAAAATTTAACCTAGGCATCACAATATTTTCCGATGCAGACACAGTTGGTATAATTAGCCTACTACTCGGTCTAATATAAGAAAATTCGCATGTTTTATTGTTTATTTAGTATCCTTTTGTGAAATATCTCTCCGAGCCTTCGCTTGTTCGACTTCTGATTTACTCTGAACTACATAAGTGGAAAACAAAACGGAACATCAGATATTCCTTTCATAATTTTTTTTCTCTCCAATACCAAATTCACTGGTGACTTGATTGTCCCAGTTTGATTTTCTCATGGTCAATGCCTTATATCTCTCTCTTAAAAAAAAAAAAATAATATTTGTGCTGTGCCCATTAGATTCACGCGTATTGTGCTCTTGTAATGTCGAAATTTACGTTAGCAAGAAAAGTGCAATATGAAAATATTCAATTTACAAAGAACTGTGTATGATAAAAATACCTATATCTCCTGATTCATATTCATTATCATAAAAATGGTTTGGAGAGTATTTTGTGTGCGCACCACATTGTGATAAAGCATTTTACAGGAATTTGGGATGACGATGAATCCCCTATCAGCCCTTCTAAGCAACATCTACATGGACTTTTTTGAGACCAAGCTTTTAGCAAACATACTTGCCAAAAAGGTAAACTGGTTTCGGTATGTCAACGACATTCTCAAACCAATTGTTTCCTTCTATAAAGTTCACTGTAGAAATTGAAAAAGATTCATGTATTTCTTTCTTAGATTGTAACATTCATAGGTGCAATAGGAAATTTAGATATAGTATTGACCGAAAACCAACCAATGTCAACGAGTATATAGATTACTATTCTGCTTACCATAATAGAGTTAAACAGTCAGCATTTTATTTCATGTTCCTTCGTGACTTGCGCATTTGCAGCCCAGAATTTGTGGATAACGAAGTGAACAAAATTTATGACATCGAGACACAGTTGAGATATCCCAAATTCTTTTTGGACAAATGTTAAAAAAAAAAGCAAAAAGGACATTCTATAATGGTGAACCAAAACAAAGGTTTGAAATTTTTTTTTACTTGTACTTCCTTTTAATGAAAATATTACAGAGATTCCCAATTTACTTAAAAATTTCATTGTAAATGTAGCTTTCAAGAATAATACAACCCTAAAAAAATCTTCTTGTTATGTAGGTCAAACAGGAAAAGAATTAGATGTTAGAATTAAACAGCATAAAAACAGTATTAAAAAGGGCCAAGAATCTAGTGCCCTTTTTAAACATGTTCGTGAATTTGACCATCCTATTGACTGGAAAAATGCTTAAAAAATTATACAGTGTAAGAATATAACAGAAAGAAATATCATAGAGTCAGGAGTTATCAAATACAATTATGACCAACTTATCAATAATAGTTTAGGATTATATAAATTAGATCCATATACTGTCAATAATATAAATATTGCATATTCTAAAAGTTATTGTGATAATATTTCTCTGTTTCCACGAACTCGCCGAGGAACCAACCTGAGCTTTCAGGCTTCGGAGAGGAGAGTAAATGTCTCTCTGTTCCTATTTATACTCTGTATCTCCACTTTTTTGTTCTCACTTTTCTGTACTCCTTGATACTGTGAATATATCACGAAAGCGCTCGGACTCCATGTGTTTTTCCTCTTCCTAGTGGACTGCATATTTGTGATTCACGTGTGACTTGTGAAATTTGCACACACACACACACACACACACACACACACACACACACACACACACACACACACACACACACACACACACACACACGGCTCGGTGGCGGATTGGTAAGGCACTGGCCTCACAAGCCGGAGAACCGGGGTTCGATTCCCCGGCCGGGCGGAGATAAGTTGGGTTTGTCTCCTATCACGTGTAGCCCCTGTTCACCTAGCAGTGAGTAGGTACGGGATGTTAGTCAAGGAGTTGTGACCTTGCTGTCCCGGTGTGTGGTGTGTGAGTGGTCTCAGACCTACCCAGAGATCGGCAAATAATGAGCTCTGAGCTCACTGCCGTAGGGTGGTGTCTGTCTGTCTCGAACAGAGGCTGCAGCAGATCCGAGGTGAATACACACACACACACACACACACACACACACACACACACACACACATATATATATATATATATATATATATATATTTATATGTATATATATTTATGTATATATATATATGTATGTATATATATTCATATGGATGTAATCCAGGGGGGATGAAGAGGATATATCCGTATCAGTACTTTGGTGGTGGTGGGTGGGTGGGGGAGATGAACCCCTCCACCCAACCCCACGTTTATGATTTTCTCGGGGTCGGGGGGGCTTTCGTAATTATCCCTCCCATGGTTATAATTTTATCAGTGGGGAAGGGGGGGATGATTACATATGTCCCCGTCCCCTGACTCAAACCCTGAGAAAGATATCCCATCTATCTTCCGGGATCTAAGCCTAAGCATGATACATAATATACTCATATAAACACACACACACACACACACACACACACACACACACACACACACACACACACACACACACACACGACTCGGTGGCGCGGTTGGTAGAGTCCCTGACTGTCACTACGGCGATCCGGGTTCGAATCCTCCCAGGGCTGAAATAATTTCAGTATAGCTGCGTTATGAGTCGTTACTCCAACTCTCGTGGGCGGGGAGTTGGGTGTGTGTGTGCGTGTAAGGTCACAGCATTAACCATAGATCGGTCATACTAGCTCTGAGCTCTATTACAGGAGGGAAATAGCTGTCGATCACGAGTCCAACATATGACCCATAGACCAAGATGAATCACACACACACACATTTTATATCTATCTATCTATATATCTATATATATATATATATATATATATATATATATATATAATATGCACACACACATACATCATACATACATATACCAAGGCTTTTTCCACCTTACAAGGGAGGTAGCCAAAAACGAAAAGGCATAAAATCATTCCCACCCATTCCATCCCTGAATACACTCCACACACCTCCACCCTCCCTCTTATCTTAGCACCTCCTGGATGACGGGTCATCCCTGCACCTTGTCCACTGCCCTGGGTCAGAAGCAGTGTCGCAAGATACAGCACATCCACAGCAAGGCCGCTTCATTAAATCGGCGACCCCCCTCTCCGTCCCCCCCATGCATAAAAGGAGAAGACGGGGATAAATCCCTTCGGGCTGCGCCAAACTTTGCTCACACATACTACATCACCCCCCATCCCCCCGCCCACTCCACTTCATGCATCACATCATCCATATACAACCATTCTCCATTCACCGCTGTCTTCTGTCCTCTCCCGTCCTTCCTCAACAGACATTCCCCTCTTCCCCAAAGCCCCTTTCACCCTATCCATCCACCTCATCCTAGGACGTCCCCTCATGTTCACTCCCTCCACATCTGCCTTCCATACCTCTTTTACTAGTCTTTCTTCACTCATTCTTTCCATGTGTCCAAACCATCTCAATACTCTTTCATTAACCCTATCTCTCAACTCCCTTTCCACACCTGTTCTCCTCCTCACCTCCTCATTTCTCACTCTATCTAGCCTGGTAACCCCCATCATACTTCTCAGACACCTCATCTCAAACATATTCAAACTCCTTCTCTCTTCTTCTCTTATGTTCCATGTTTCTGCCCCATACAGTGCTGTTGGCACAATCACTCCTTCATACAGTCTCCTCTCAGCATCCATTCCCAAATGTCTATTTCTCATTACACTCTTCAATCCACCTAGGCATTTACTCGCTTCTCTCAATCTACATTCTACCTCCACCTTCACTCCACCTTTTCCTGCCACATTTACACCCAAGTACTGTATCTAAAACTATCCACTTCCTCCAGTCGCTCTCTCTTAATGCTCACTTCCAGTCTACTGCCACTTTCACCCCTTGTACATCTCATCACCTTACATTTACCCACATCTATCTTTAGCTTTCTTCTATCACATACTCTCCCAAACTCGGTCACCAACTTCCTCAGTCCCTCCTCCGATCCTGCCACAAGCGCAGTGTCGTCCGCAAACACCAGCTGGCTCACCTCCCACTTTTCTCCATTTTCTTTAACCATCTCCAATCCCTGACCCACTACCCTTGCATTTACCTCTCGCACTACCCCATCCATGTATAAGTTGAACAGCCAGGGCGACATAACGCATAAAGACCCACTTTTACCTCGAACCACTCACTCTCTCCATTTCTAATCCTGACACAAGCTCCACTACTCTCATAAAAAAACTCTTGACAGCTCCTAGAAGCTTTCCTCCTATCCCATATATCTGCATAACCTCCCACAGTGCCTTTCTGTCTACCCTATCGTAAGCCTTTTCCAGATCCATAAAAGCCCCAAAAAACATCTTTCCCCTTTCCAATAGCTTTCTCACATATTTGTCTTACCACAAAGATCTGATCTACACAACCTCTACCTGTCCTAAATCCACACTGTTCCTCACCAATTACTCCCTCTGTTCCTCTCCTAATCATCTCAATCAAGATCCTCCCATAAGCCTTCCCAACTACCTGTACACTTAACAAGCTAATCCCTCTGAAACTACTACATTCACACTTGTCCCCTTTTCCCTTGTAAAGTGGAACTATGCAGGCACTCCTCCAGTCTTCTAGCACTCTACCCTCTCTCCAGCAAACATTAAATAACCTCACCAGCCAGTCCACCATCCCTGTATCTTCTTTTTTTAGACATTCTGCATGGCATCCATCTAGACCAGGTGCCTTACCTGCTTTCATCATCTTAACTACTGCCTTCACTTCATCCTTCCTTATTCCTCCTCCATTTTCCTCACTCATCACGGTCATTTTCTTAGCATTTCCCACTGCAACTATCCCTCCCTATCCTCCTTCACATTTAGCAACTCCCTAAAATATTCTGCCCATCTTCCCCTTACTGCCTTCTCTTCCATTATCATCTCTCCATCTGCACCTTTTACCTTTTCTTCTCTACTTGATTCGCCTCCTCTTCCTCTCTTAATTTCTTTCCAAAACATCTTTTTATTACTTTCAGTTTTCTGTCATACACTTACCCCACTTCACATCTGCTCTCCTCTTTGTCTCCTTTACCTTTTGCTTTACTTCTCTTTTCTTTTCTTTGTACCTCTCATACATACATACATACATACATATATATATATATTTATATATATATATTATATATATATATGTGTGTGTGTGTGTGTGTGTGTATATGTGTATATATATATATATATAATACACACACATACATACACACACACACACACACACAAACACACACACACACACACACACACACACACACACTATATATATATATATATATATATATATATATATATGGATATATATATACATATATAGGTACCCCCGAATCCACGCGCGGCGCCACCGTCGACCATGTATTGTTTTCATGGCCATATGTTGCGGCCCACTAGGTTTTATTTGGTTCAATTTGAATGCTTCCCGCGCTTAGCGCATGCGAAAGATATTCAAATTATCTTGTTGTTTTGCAAGTGTAAGGCTAATTCTTGAAATAGAAACAAATTTTCAGCGATTTAAACGGAAATTTGGTTGTCAAACTCGGCAACATAGTTTTCCGAGTAAAAATATTAAGGTAAGGAATCTCTAAACATAATTTTAAGTTACATAAACAAGTTTATCAACCTATTTTCTCCCGGACATGAGAAGCTTAATATCGTTTAGCACTTCATAATTGAGCTTATCGCCCCGGAATGTAGCCATATCACCCATGAATCTGATGCGTCCAGTTCGCGTTCGATTTTGTTTACTTATTACCATTGACGACCAAAATCACACAATGACGGTTTTTGCTCAAATGCATAATTTATATATAAAAAATAGCATATGGTTGCATTATTTGACCTATTTTCTTTAAAATGTGTGATTTCCATGTAGAATGATCGAAGAGAAGTTACGTTTTTATCCTCTACAAAATTATCAACCGGCAACCAACGCCGTCATTGTTTGGGTTTCGTCGGCGTTGGTTGCCGGCTGATAATTTTTCAGAGGATAAAAACGTAACTTCTCTTTGATCATTTTACGTGGAAATCATCCATTTTAAAGAAAATAGGTCAAATAATGCAACCATGTGCTATTTTTTATATATAGATTATGCATTTGAGCAAAAACCGTCATTGTGTGGTTTTGGTCGGCGTCGGTCGACTTCGGTCGGCGTTTAGCGACAGCTTCATGGTTGCCATGAAAAGGCAAATATGGTATGATGGAGATGTCTCACATTGTTTTTGACATGCTCATGTGATTTGTTGATCCATAAAACCCATGTATTCCGAATTTTAATAAAATTGGACCAGTGGTTTAGAGTTAATGTGTATTTCTTTACCGAAATCTTTACAAATTACCACCCTTAATTCTAACACTTTGTTATGGTAAAGTCTAGCCAAAAATGCGGGCTAAGAAAATAATTTAAAAAATCGTATCTCCCTTATTTTTCAAGCTATTTCAAAAATTTAAAAAGCATTTTGTTTCTAATAAAGTTGTCTATCATATGCAACAATAATTTAAAGGTTATTTTTTTTTTAAAATTTTGTGGGGGTACCTAATATATATATATATATGTATGTATATATATATATATATATATATATATATATGTATATATATACATATATATATATATGTATATATATACATATATGTATATTATATATTATATATATTTGTGTGTGTGTGTGTGTGTGTGTGTGTGTGTGTGTGTGTGTGTATTCACTTGGTCTTTTGGATCACGTGTTGGACTCGTGATCGACAGCTATTTCCCTCCTGGAAGAGAGCTCAGAGCTCGTAGGTCCGATCTATGGGTAATGCTATGACCTTGCACACACACACACACACCCAACTCCCCGCCCACGAGAGTTGGAGTAACACCCCTCAGCGCTGCGATACTGATATTATTTCAGCCCCGGGCGAGAGTCGAACCCGGACCTCCGTAGTGGCAGGCCAGAGCTCTAACCACAGCGCCATGAGAGGTGTGTGTGTGTGTGTGTATTTACCTAGTTGTATTTACCTAGTTGTATTTTACGGGAAGGGGAGCTATGCTCGTGGGGTCCCGTCTTCATATCTCATTTTATCTAAACTATTTTTAAATTCATGTATTGTTTTTGCACACACCACTTTCTCATCTAACTTGTTCCAACTGTCTATTACTCTGTGAGGAAAGCTGTTCTTTTTCAAATCTCTTCTATAGCTGTCTTTTTTTATTTTCTTTCCGTGTCCTCTTGTATTTCTGTCATCCCATTTTATCAGATTCTCTCTATCAGTAATTTCTATGCCTTTCATGATTCTGTAAATAGCTATCAAATCTCCTCTCTCTCTTCTTTGCTCTAGTGTCTGTAGTTTAAGTTTTTGTAGTCTCTCTTCATATGATAGTTTTGAGAGTGTTGGTGCCAGTTTTGTGATTGCTCTTTGTATTCTTTCAAGTTTTTTTATACATTTTTTTGTACTTGGTGACCATATCGTTGCTGCATATTCCAATCTTGGTCTTATCAGGGTGATTAGGATTTTCCTCACCATTTCTTCATCCAGGTATGTAAATGCCACTTTGATTGTTCTTATTAAATTATAAGTTTCTCCAAAAATCTTATTTATATGTTTCTCAGGTGACATATTATTCATAACAATGACTCCCAGGTCCTTCTCATTTTCTACTTTTTTTATTCCTTCTTCTCCCAAATTATATGATCCTGTTATTCTGTTTTTGCTTTTTCCAAATTCCATTATACTACACTTTTTTGTATTGAACTCCATCTCCCACTTCCTACTCCATTCTTGTACTTTATTTAGATCTCTCTGTAGTGATTCACAATCTTCTTCAGTTTTCACTCTTTTCAGTAATTTTGCATCATCTGCAAAGAAGCTCATATAGCTTTCAATTCCTTCATCCATATCATTAATATATATAGCAAACATTATTGGGGCCAGAACTGTTCCCTGCGGGACACCGCTTATTACTTCATTCCATTTTGAGTGCTGATCTCTTATCACTACTCTCATTTTTCTTTCTTGCAAAAAGTCTTCCATCCAATTTAGCAATTTACCTTGTATTCCTCCTTCATATTCTAATTTCTTAAGCAACTTCTTATGTGGTACTTTGTCAAAAGCTTTTTTTAGGTCTAGAAATGCACAATCAGCCCATCCATCTCTTTCTTGTATTATATCTATTAGCCTTGAATAGAAACATATTAAATTGGTGACGCATGATCGTCCTTGTCTGAATCCAAATTGCCTTGGATTTAGTACGTTGTTTTTTTCCAAGTATTTTACCCATCTACTTTTGATAATTCTTTCACAAATTTTTGCTATTGTACTTGTTAGAGAGACTGGTCTATAGTTGGTAGGTTCTTCTTTATTTCCTCCTTTATATATAGGTACTATATTTGCTTTTTTCCAATCTTCTGGAACTTTTCCTTCTTTTAAGGAACTGCTTATTATGCTATGTATTTTGTCTGCCAGTTCATTCCTGCATTCTTTCAGAATCCAGTTTGCTATTTCATCTGGCCCATGCGATTTTCTGACATCAAAATTACCCAAGTGTGTCAATATTTCATTCTTTGTTACTTCTATTTCTTCCATAGGGGGGACTTTTTCTTTCCACTCAATCTCTTCAGGTTGTATATTTTCCCTTGTAAACACTGATTTAAAATGTTTGTTCATAATTTCTGCCATTTCCATTTCCTCAGTGTATTCAACTCCTCCTTGTCTTAATTTCTCCAAGTCTTGTTTGTTTTTCAGTTTATTGTTTACAAATCTGTAGAATAGTTTTGGTTGATCTTTACACTTTTCTATAACATCTTTTTCATATTTTCTTTTTTCCTCTCTGCACTTTTGTACATATTCATTTCTATAACCAGTATATATTTTCCATTTTTCAGGCCTTCTGTCTTTTTTCCATCTGGTCCAGGCTTTGTCTCTTTTGTCTTTTAACTCCCTACAACTTTTGTTGTACCAGCATTTTACATATTCTTTTTCTTGTTTTTGTCTTGGGACATACTTTTCCACTCCTTTTTTGTAAATTTTTGTCAAAATATTCCATTTCTCTTCCACTGATGTTTCTTCTTTGTATATTTCTTCCCAGTTTTCTTGTTGGAAGAATTCTCTTATTTTATCAAAGTTTGTTTTTTCATACATCATTCTTCCTTTTCTATATTGTTCATTTCTTTTCATATATTTTTCTTCATTAAGTTCCAGTTCAATCAATATGTGGTCACTTTTACCTATTGGTGTTTTATATTCAATCTTGTCCACTATTCTAGGTTCAGATGTAATTATTAAGTCTAGCCTCGATGGTTCTTCTTCATTTCTATACCTAGTGTTCTCTTGTATCCATTGTGTCATTGAATGGTCAGTAATCATCTCAAGTAGAGCATTTCCCCATGAGTCATCACCACTCTTTACTGTCATTTCTTCCCAGCAGATTTCTTTGCAATTAAAGTCGCCCATCATAACTATTCTTCCTCCGTCTTCCATTATTTTAGTTAATGCTATCTTTGTGTCCTCTAACATACTTTTATATTCACTCTCCTCCCATGAGGCTGTTTTCGGAGGCACATAATTGATCACAAATTTTCTGCTCTTCTTATCTCTGTCTTCCACTGCTATCATAATCTTCTCTACTGTATTCTTTCCATATATGACACCTTTCACGTTTATATCCTTCTTAGTCAGGAACATAACTCCACCCCCTTGCTTTTTCTCTCTGTTTCTAATCCAATAATTGTATGCATCATGTCCTACACTGTTGGGTGGTAGTGGGCCTTTTAATTTTGTTTCTACAATTCCCATTATGTCCGGTTCTTTTTCTTTCAAATAATCATTCAGCTCATTCAATCCTGTTATTAATCCATCTATATTTGTGTAAGACACTCTTAGTTTTCTGCCACTTCCATTGTGTTCTCTGTTTCCCTTATGTTTTTCTTTTGTATGTCGAACTTCCTTAGTTTCATGTTCACTACTCTCCAATAGAATCTCTCTTTCTCTGACTCCGTTCTGTTCTCGTTTTTTGCCTTAGCTTCCAGTCTTTTCTGCTTTTCTTCCTCTCTTTCCTCTTTATTCATTTCTCTTTTTATCCATATCTTTTTGTATTGTTCACTTGTTGCTAGTTTCCCTGTTTTGGATAAGATATTCTCTGCCGTTGTTTGTGACTTGAATTTAATCTTAATTGGTCTGGTCTTGTCTGTGCTATACTTTCCGAGTCTAAATTTCTCTTCGATTTGTTTCATAATTCCTGGTTCATCTTCCTGAACTGATTCTAGTAATTGGCTTACTTTTTCATTTTCCTCTTTGATTCTTGTGGTTCTATCTGTGTTGTGTTTCTCTTCCATTCCTAATATAATTATACATTTCTTCTTGTCTGCTAAGTCCCTTACTATATTCTCCTTTTGTCTCATCACTTTAATAACTGAGTCTTCAGTATGTTCTTTCAATTGCTGTTTGACTATGTCAGTGAATGAAATCTTATTTCCTTCTTGGGTTTTCTTCCAATTTTTACTTTCTTTAGCTATCGTTTCTCTGTTTTCTTTACTATTCTTCTTCAATTCCTCATTCTCCCCCTTTACCTCTCTTAACTGTCTTTTTAGGTCTTCTATTTCATCAGTTAAGTTTTTATTCGCCTTTTCCAGTTCTTCCAATCTTTCAACCCTTTGTAAAATGGTGTTCATATGACCTAACCTACTCTCCAAGTCCTCGATCACCTTATCAACCTTCTTCTCTAGTCTTGTCAGTCGGGGGGGGGGGGGGGGGGTTTTTGTCCCCCCCACTCTCTTTAAATCCCTTGAAAATATTCTCATCACTTTCTGCTATATTGCTCCTATCTATACCTCTAATCTTCACATTCCTATTAGACATGTCGTCATCATCCAACTCGTCTTGGGGTCGTTTGTCTACCTTACGGCGGCCCGTCAGGGCCAATTCCTCCACCTCCTCATTACCTTCCATTTCCCCAGCACTCCCTCCCCCTCTCCTCTTTCCTTACTTTCCCACTACCCCACGAGCAATTTCCCCCCACCCTGCAAATACAAAAAGGCACTTCTCTTTGCGTTGGGATCCACAATCTTCACTTTTCTTCAGAGCGTTCTTCAAGCCGTCCGTTCGTTGAAAGTGTGTGTATTTACCTAGTTGTATTTACCTAGTTGTATTTTACGGGAAGGGGAGCTATGCTCGTGGGGTCCCGTCTTCATATCTCATTTCATCTAAACTATTTTTAAATTCATGTATTGTTTTTGCACACACCACTTTCTCATCTAACTTGTTCCAACTGTCTATTGCTCTGTGAGGAAAGCTGTTCTTTTTCAAATCTCTTCTATAGCTGTCTTTTTTTATTTTCTTTCCGTGTCCTCTTGTATTTCTGTCATCCCATTTTATCAGATTCTCTCTATCAGTAATTTCTATGCCTTTCATGATTCTGTAAATAGCTATCAAATCTCCTCTCTCTCTTCTTTGCTCTAGTGTCTGTAGTTTAAGTTTTTGTAGTCTCTCTTCATATGATAGTTTTGAGAGTGTTGGTGCCAATTTTGTAATTGCTCTTTGTATTCTTTCAAGTTTTTTTTATACATTTTTTTGTACTTGGTGACCATATCGTTGCTGCATATTCCAATCTTGGTCTTATCAGGGTGATTAGGATTTTCCTCACCATTTCTTCATCCAGGTATGTAAATGCCACTTTGATTGTTCTTATTAAATTATAGGTGTCTCCAAAAATCTTATTTATATGTTTCTCAGGTGACATATTATTCATAACAATGACTCCCAGGTCCTTCTCATTTTCTACTTTTTTTATTCCTTCTTCTCCCAAATTATATGATCCTGTTATTCTGTTTTTGCTTTTTCCAAATTCCATTATACTACACTTTTTTGTATTGAACTCCATCTCCCACTTCTTACTCCATTCTTGTACTTTATTTAGATCTCTCTGTAGTGATTCACAATCTTCTTCAGTTTTCACTCTTTTCAGTAATTTTGCATCATCTGCAAAGAAGCTCATATAGCTTTCAATTCCTTCATCCATATCATTAATATATATAGCAAACATTATTGGGGCCAGAACTGTTCCCTGCGGGACACCGCTTATTACTTCATTCCATTTTGAGTGCTGATCTCTTATCACTACTCTCATTTTTCTTTCTTGCAAAAAGTCTTCCATCCAATTTAGCAATTTACCTTGTATTCCTCCTTCATATTCTAATTTCTTAAGCAACTTCTTATGTGGTACTTTGTCAAAAGCTTTTTTTAGGTCTAGAAATGCTCAATCAGCCCATCCATCTCTTTCTTGTATTATATCTATTAGCCTTGAATAGAAACATATTAAATTGGTGACGCATGATCGTCCTTGTCTGAATCCAAATTGCCTAGGATTTAGTACGTTGTTTTTTTTCCAAGTATTTTACCCATCTACTTTTGATAATTCTTTCACATATTTTTGCTATTGTACTTGTTAGAGAGACTGGTCTATAGTTGGTAGGTTCTTCTTTATTTCCTCCTTTATATATAGGTACTATATTTGCTTTTTTCCAATCTTCTGGAACGTTTCCTTCTTTCAAGGAACTGCTTATTATGCTATGTATTTTGTCTGCCAGTTCATTCCTGCATTCTTTCAGAATCCAGTTTGCTATTTCATCTGGCCCATGCGATTTTCTGACATCAAAATTACCCAAGTGTGTCAATATTTCATTCTTTGTTACTTCTATTTCTTCCATAGGGGGGACTTTTTCCTTCCACTCAATCTCTTCAGGTTGTATATTTTCCCTTGTAAACACTGATTTAAAATGTTTGTTCATAATTTCTGCCATTTCCATTTCCTCAGTGTATTCAACTCCTCCTTGTCTTAATTTCTCCAAGTCTTGTTTGTTTTTCAGTTTATTGTTTACAAATCTGTAGAATAGTTTTGGTTGATCTTTACACTTTTCTATAACATCTTTTTCATATTTTCTTTTTTCCTCTCTGCACTTTTGTACATATTCATTTCTATAACCAGTATATATTTTCCATTTTTCAGGTCTTCTGTCTTTTTTCCATCTGGTCCAGGCTTTGTCTCTTTTGTCTTTTAACTCCCTACAACTTTTGTTGTACCAGCATTTTACATATTCTTTTTCTTGTTTTTGTCTTGGGACATACTTTTCCACTCCTTTTTTGTAAATTTTTGTCAAAATATTCCATTTCTCTTCCACTGATGTTTCTTCTTTGTATATTTCTTCCCAGTTTTCTTGTTGGAAGAATTCTCTTATTTTATCAAAGTTTGTTTTTTCATACATCATTCTTCCTTTTCTATATTGTTCATTTCTTTTCATATATTTTTCTTCGTTAAGTTCCAGTTCAATCAATATGTGGTCACTTTTACCTATTGGTGTTTTATATTCAATCTTGTCCACTATTCTAGGTTCAGATGTAATTATTAAGTCTAGCCTCGATGGTTCTTCTTCATTTCTATACCTAGTGTTCTCTTGTATCCATTGTGTCATTGAATGGTCAGTAATCACCTCAAGTAGAGCATTTCCCCATGAGTCATCACCACTCTTTACTGTCATTTCTTCCCAGCAGATTTCTTTGCAATTAAAGTCGCCCATCATAACTATTCTTCCTCCGTCTTCCATTATTTTAGTTAATGCTATCTTTGTGTCCTCTAACATACTTTTATGTTCACTCTCCTCCCATGAGGCTGTTTTCGGAGGCACATAATTGATCACAAATTTTCTGCTCTTCTTATCTCGGTCTTCCACTGCTATCATAATCATCTCTACTGTATTCTTTCCATATATGACACCTTTCACGTTTATATCCTTCTTAGTCAGGAACATAACTCCACCCCTTGTTTTTTCTCTCTGTTTCTAATCCAATAATTGTATGTATCATGTCCTACACTGTTGGGTGGTAGTGGGCCTTTTAATTTTGTTTCTACAATTCCCATTATGTCCGGTTCTTTTTCTTTCAAATAATCATTCAGTTCATTCAATCCTGTTATCAATCCATCTATATTTGTGTAAGACACTCTTAGTTTTCTGCCACTTCCATTGTGTTCTCTGTTTCCCTTATGTTTTTCTTTAGTATGTCGAACTGCTTTATTTTCATGTTCACTACTCTCCAATAGAATCTCTCTTTCTCTGACTCCGTTCTGTTCTCGTTTTTTGCCTTAGCTTCAATTCTTTTCTGCTTTTCTGCCTCTCTTTCCTCCTTATTCATTTCTCTTTTTATCCATACCTTTTTATATTGATCATTTGTTGCTAGTTTCCCTGTCTTGGATAGAATTTTCTCTGCCGTTGTTTGTGACCTGAATTTAATCTTAACAGGTCTGGTCTTATCTGTACTATATTTACCTAGTCTGAATTTATCCTCAATTTACTTTATAATTTCTGGTTCATCTTCCTGGACTAATTTTAATAAACTGCTTACTCTTTCATTATCCTCCTTGATTCTTGCGGTTCTATCTGGGTTATGTTTCTCTTCCATTCCTAATATAATTATACATTTCTTCTTGTCTGCTAAGTCTCTTACTATATTCTCCTTCTGTCTCATCACTTTAATAACCGAGTCTTCATTATGTTCTTTCAATTGCTGTTTGACTATGTCAGTGAATGAAACCTTATTCCCTTCTTGAGTTATTCTCCAATTTTTAACTTCTGTAGCTATTTTCTCTCTATTTTCATTACTATTCTTCTTCAATTTCTCATTCTCCTCCTTTACATTTCCTAACTGTCTTTTTAGGTCCTCTATTTCTTCAGTTAAGTTTCTGTTAGCCTTCTCTAGTTGTTCCAACTTTTCAATTCTCTGGAAAATGGAGTCTACATTACCTAACTTACGTTCCAAGTCCTCGATCACCTTATCAACTCTCTCCTCTAGTCTTATCAGTCGGGGGGGGGGGTTGTGTCCCCCCCACCCTCTTTAAATCCCTGGAACATATTCTCGTCACTTTCTTCTGTATTGCTCCTCTCTATACTTCTAATCTTTACATTTTTATTAGACATTTGATCCTCGCTCAGTCTTTTGTTTACCTTCCGCTTGTCTGGCTGGGCAAAGTCTACTCCCTCCTCATTTCCTTCCATTTCCCTCAGTAATCCCTCCCCTTTTCCTCTTTCCCTACGTTCCCACTACTCCACGAGCAATTTCCCCCCCACCCTGCAAAAACACTAGGCACTTCTCTTTGCGTTGGGATCCACAAACTTCAATTTTCTTCAGAACGTCTTCTAAGCCGTCCATTCGTTGAAGTGTGTGTGTGTGTGTGTGTGTGTGTGTGTGCGTGAATATTTGAATACTTCCATATAATGTATATATTTTCATATACAACAAAACTTGAAGGTAAACGAGGCTGAACATCATTACTTACCTTATTTTTCCTCATTTGCTCCCGTTGCATCGTGATGAAGCCATTCTTTTGAACTCTGAGGCCATTATGAAACTCACGTATCACGAAAAAAAAAGCGGAAAATAATGTTTGAGATGATGTGATGCACTGTATAAAACACAACTCGTGCAATCAAGTCGAATGTAAACACTTTGGGAGTACGATCGTCAGCTGAAATTACCTGTTTTTCTGAAGGTCGTATATGAATGTATAAAAATTAGCATATTACATTCTCAATTGACAGGATAAAAAAAATCTGATTAGTTTTTCTATATGAAATGGTTGGTATAAAAACGACGTTGTATGAATTATGTATTAACGACTCGGGCGATACTTCACAAGTAACGGCAAGGAGTTGGTAGATTGATCATATCCAAAATATATTAGATAATTTGTAGAGACACTGTGACAATTTAAGGAAGGTGGGTGCAGAAGACACGGACTATGTCTGAGTTTATTTTAACTAATTTCGTATAAAAGATGTCCTCATAGCGACCACAAAAATGTTATCGTTAACCAAATTTCCCTGATAGCATTTACCACTGTCATACATTTTGTCATAAATGATAAACAACATGCTTACTACAAATCATTTAAGTGGACATCCTGTGCACATGCGTTTTGGCGTACACATAAATATTTGTTGTATTACTTATTATTTATGACAAAATGCTCAAAGGTAACAAATGTTGGCGAAAGCTCTTTCACGCTAACGGCTTTGTAGCCACCATAAAGACGCCTAAGCTTTTTCAGGGGAAGAACCTAAAGAAACTTTTTTCAACGTGTGAGATAATTGTATTCTTATTATTGATACTGCATATTGAAAGTGACAATATCTTATATGATTATTCTATCAATTTAGTATTTCTATATTGACGATTCGCAAATGATTCGTACAGCTTGCGCAAGCGCAGTAATGTTTCCTCCCATACTCATAACTGTGCGGCCGTCCGCCAATTCGTTTAGGTATCTGTCCGGCAGAGGTAAGATCCATTATTGTTAACCTGCCTGCGGCTTAATAACGATCTAGACTATGCAGAGCCATGTCTACAGCACCGAATATCACCAAGTCACAATAACTTTTATGCGTAGCCAAGAGGAAGCGGAAACAGTTCTGCTCGAAAGCTATATAATAACATTCCAACTTTAAGTCCTCAAATTAGTTGCAGATTTTATTTAAAAAATGTATTATAATATATAATTGTTTTTATGGTGTTTAGTTCTAATGATAGAAGATAGACTTGTGGCCCCCTAGTTTTCTTTCTGGATCTACTCCTGTCTTTGATGCATCCAGTATCATTAAACCGACAGACAATCTTCGATGTATCCTGGTCAGTTCGATACACAGGTATCCTTGTTATTCCTGTAGATGATGTAACCCTAAAAAATATCCATTTATCGTAACTATGGTTTGACTGAGTACCATTGGGTTTTATGAGTCCCAATTTGATCTTTAAAATTTATAATATCTAACTATTAAAAATAAACGCTTTCGAAACCGTGCCCAGATGACGATTTTTCATGTGCGGTTGTACCCCAATCGTGGTCAAGGTTGGACGTTGGACACAATGCCTCTGCCCGTAGCAGCTCGGTTGAAAAGACGTAATATGCATTATTGGAAGAGGGTTGCGGATGAAAAGAAAATCAGTAAGATGGAGATCAATATGTCAGCGTCTTTAAAAGGTTTGTTACGGAAACTATATTGAAAATCATCAATCACACAAATGATCGAAAAAAGCTTCGAGAAACATACGCGAGTATGTTGGTGTTTTCAGATTTGGAGGATCAGTCTACGATTTGGAGTGAGACTAAGGACCTTTTTCAAGGGATTTCCTTCATCAGTCCGGTTTGAAAGACTATAACGATAAGATTTATCTCGATGCTCTTGACGATCTACAGGAACACGTTTGGAACTGTGGAGGAAAAGATATCACAGAGTATGGGCTGCCCAAGAGTAGAAACCGGGAAAAGTCGAGCAACGTCATTTGCCGGGAACGGTCGTACAACAAAGAAAAACTCTTGAAGGAAGTTAACGATAAGTTGACTATCATGAACATTAAACAGAGGCATTGTTACGATGTCATATTGTTAAGGATAACGAACGCTAATAAGAACATGAATAATGGGGTGTTTTTGAATGCTCCAGGTGGCACCGGTAAGTCATTTGTGCTTAACACTTTATTGGACTCTGTCCGTTCCATGGGGAAGATAGCTTTGGCTGTAGCTTCTTCTGGGATAGCTGCTACTGTTTTGCACGGTGGTAGAACAGCTCATAACATGTTCAAGATACCCCTAATGGAATACAATGAAGTGAGAACATGTGGCATCAAGAAGAATATCGATGAATATGACATCATTGATAGTCTGGGATGAAGTTGTTATGGCAAACAAGAACAGTTTGGAGGCATTGGATATCACTTTGAGAGACATAACCGGTAACGACGCTTTCATGGGAGGAATAGTGTTTATGTGTGCTGGGGACTTTAGGCAAATCTTACCTGTCATTCGAGGTGGTGGAAAGGATGACGAACTTGGGTATTGCATCAAGTCAAGTGGCTTTTGGGAAGACCTTATCAAAATCAAACTTACCGAAAATGTGAGGCTGAAAACTACAGACCAAGAAAACAAGAAATTTGCATGATCCTCATTGTTGTTGGGGCAGGGACATAGTGGCCCTACTAAACTGCCAAAAAAAATCGGAATAATGACTCGGAGTCGGGAATAATTAATTGGTAAAGTTTACGGGGGTCTCTCCGATAATGTTCTTAACGAACGTTTTTTGGAGAGTAGGGTGATAGTAAGCCCTACAAATAACGACGTAGACGCAACCAACGACATTGTGTATGACATGTTTGAAGGAAGGGAGAAATCATTCCTAAGTATTGATACCCCGATTGAAATAGGTTCGGATATACAGACCTCTGTTTTAAATGCCATAGACACCCCTTCTATCCCTTTGCATAAATTGCGGGTTAAGGTTGGTTGCGTGGTAATGGTTATGAGAAACATTACTCCTTCCAAGTTGTGTAATGGTACGCGATTAATGGTCACCAACTTTGAAAAGAACACTATCGTTGGCAAGATTCTAGGGGGAACATATTCAGGAGAACAGACCGTAATCCCCAGGATAACACTTGAGTCCATGGATACAAGTATCCCCTTCAAGCGCAAGCAGTTCCCTGTCAAGTTGAGTTTTGCCTTGACAATTAACAAGTCGCAAGGGCAAACATTTGAAAAATGTGGACTCTTGCTAGATGGCACCCAGTGCTTCACACATGGACAATTGTACGTTGCGTGTTCCCGTGTTACGAGTTGGGGTTCACTATACTACTATACTGGGTGGAAGAAGGTTAAAGACAGTGAATGTCGAAGACTGCCTACCAACGTAGTATATAAAGAGTTATTCTTTGCCCAAGATGTGCCAGTAGAGCCCGAACAGCAATCAAGGGTGGTGCCCGAACACTCGGACGACGCAGCGATAGCAGAAGAAGAACATGATCAGTCCATGGTAGTAATCCCTCCAATATCGGAGAAAGAGGTAATCGATATGGTACTCCCAGACTACACTTATGACAGTGAAGAAGATGAGAAACCGACAACCCCTGAAAGTACTGTAAAAGAAGAAATAGAGGCTATGCAACGTAAACTTGAACATAAACTTGACAATATCAACGAGGCTGTAAATTTGCAACGTAAGCTTGAACATAAACTTGACAATATCAACGAGGCTGTAAATAAGTTGTTGAAGGCATCGGGTGAGGAGCCTACTCAAGAGGGAAGATCGTTGGCACCCAAGAGAAGAGAAAGTGATGAGACAGAAGATAAACATATAAAGCGTGTGAAGGTAGATGATAAGGCTGATTCAGATAAGTAAAGCAATCGGTATTAAAAAAAGATGCGCGGAGCGCACTGCGAGCGAAGCGAGCGACCCGCGCAGCGGGTTTTGCCGAAGGCCAAGCACCCCTGGCGTAGCCAAGGCTGGCTTAAGCCAGGTGCTTGTATAAGAAGTAAAAACAAAATACACTTATTTTATAATAAATTATCCTAACATTGTCTGTCATATTGGCAATGAATTTAAATAGCAAGAATGCTTAAAGAGTGTAAATTTGAAATCTGCGACCAGTTAACTGAAATATTCAATAAATCGGTAGACACTGGTTCTGTTCCAACTGCGTGGAGGCAGGCAAACGTTGTTCCTGTTTTTCAGAAGGGAGAGAGATCGCCCATAGGCAACTACAGGCCAATCAGTTTGACATCGGTTATAGGAAAAATGCTTGAATCAATAATAGTAAATAGACTCAGAGAACACATTGAAGGGCATAATTTGATTCGTGATTCACAACATGGTTTCTCCAAGGTAAGTCATGCGTGACTAATCTTCTATCCTTTTACACTAAGGTATATAAGGCGTCAGACAACAATGAAAATTACGATGTTATTTACCTTGACTTTAGCAAAGCGTTCGACAAAGTGCCACACCAGAGACTACTAAATAAAATCAAAGCCCATGGCATAGGAGGAAAAGTGTTAGAATGGATTAGAGCTTGGATTAGTAACAGAAAACAGCGGGTCACCATAAATGGAATAAAATCTAGGTGGGGCAATGTTACTAGCGGGGTCCCCCAGGGCTCGGTTTTGGGTCCCTTGTTGTTCATTATGTATATAAACGACTTAAACGATGGGTTAAATAGTGATGTTAGTAAGTTTGCGGACGACACTAAAATAGGACGCCTAATTAGGTCAGGAGACGACGCCCAGATTCTGCAGGATGATCTTAATAAACTGTTAACATGGTCGGTGAAATGGCAAATGAACTTCAGTATCTCTAAGTGTAGCGTGTTAAACGTAGGGCTACACAACCCCGAAAATAGATACAACTTAGATAACACGATTTTAGAAAAATCTGAGTGAGAGAGGGACTTGGGAGTTCTGGTGAGTCCGGA